>NW_006921413.1:0-46734 GCF_000392275.1 Phaeoacremonium minimum UCRPA7
AGTTGACGACGCAGCCGGTCCCGGCAAACTCGGTAGCCAGACGGTGCGAGATGAGCTCCATCACCTCGTTCGCCTTGCTGTTCAGCTTCTGGATCCTATGCCTCGCAAAGCTGGGGGCCAGCGCGGCGCGGCGCTCGCGGTGCTGCTCGGAACCGGGCGTGCTGAAAGTGGCATCGGGAAGGCGGAAACGATACCGGAACTTGTCGGACTTGTCTATCGGCTGGGAGGGCCGATCGTTGATGTAGAGAGTTTCGTAGAACTCGTAGTCATCAATGTGCAGCTCGTCCGGGTTGATGCGCACGATGGGGCCGTACTTTTGGTGCATGCGTTTCACCTCCCAGGTAAACTGGCCTCCGCCGCCTTTGGCGAAGAGGTCATGGTAGGCCTCGTACCAGTGCGTGGCGGCAGCGAGCTTGGGCCCCGGGAACCTAGTGAGGGCGTGGAAATAGAGGCGGTAGACGACGAGGACGACGCCATATAGGATGTATACAAAGGAGAAGGTTACGACTATGGCAGTGAAGTTAAGGTCACGGAACCCATGGATGTGGGTTCTGTCAACAAGGCCGCCCATCGTGATCCGGGAGGGATTGTCTTTGTCGGGTGAAACTTGGAGAAAACTCTTTTTTTACAATACTGGAGTAATGGCTTGGACAAACTACACAATGCTATAGATACCTCACTTCAGGTCAACTCATATTTACGTGGTTCGTCGCATCAACTAGAGAGCGGAAATACTTGGAGCTTGGAGCCAAGACCCAGAGGCACGACGTATGTTGATTATGCTGCCTACAGAGTGATCCTTGTATGAAGCTAGGTCAAAGGGCCCGGGCTTCTGCGCAGCTTACATACATGCGCAGGCCCGATTAGAACTATGGCGTGATTAGGAAAGTGAGCGCCCGGTGAGAATGAGACGATCGGAGTCCTACGAATAGGCAAAACAAGGCAGGGTAGCATAGTGGTATAAGTTCGAAATATGAGTGCCTGATAGCGTGATCGCATTGGGGCTGAATCATGTATGTAACGGTATACAAGTGGGTCAAAACAAGGCCATTCTACATGATCGATTGGCTTGGCCTCAGCCCAGCTAAAGTGAGGCAACAGCCCGCGCATGCTTACTATGCATGTACAGTACAAAGCCGTATCATACCGTTTAGGGAGTCCTCTGAGGATCACGTAACCCCTTTTGCTTGCCGATCGGAAGTTATGCATATTTTAGCGCCCGCCGCCCCACTCTTCATCCCGCGCGCGATGTGCAATCGATAAAGGGAATGACATCCTAGCTATATCCCCTGCAAACACACAGCATTCACGTTCCAGCAAACATTCGCAGTTCTTGCCATTACAGAGCAGTTTCAGTCGACGCCTTTGATTTATTTTCCTTACCTTATTCCCAAAATTTGACTCCTCTCCCCATCTATCATCACGCAGCTATCTGACGACCATGGCAACCGTTGTCTTCATCACAGGTGTCAACCGAGGCAAGTTAAGGGAAACAGATCCAAAGCCACATGCTGCAGCCCCCACTTGGCACCAATGGGGATACTGCTGACACGTCCCCCTTCTCTCCCAGGTATCGGCAAGGGACTGGTAGAAGCCTACCTGTCGCGCCCCGATCATATTGTGGTCGGCAGCGTGCGCGATAAGACGCAACCCTCCACTTCGGAGTTGAAAGGGCTGCCTGCCGCCTCTGGCTCCAAGCTCATCCTAGTCAGCATCGAGAGCACCTCTCTGACCGACCCTGCCAAGGCTGTCGAGGAGGTCCAAGCGGAAGGCGTCGACCACTTCGACATCGTGATTGCCAGTGCCGGCTGGTCGCCGCCCATCGAGATCGCCGACAATGCGCAGATCGAGGACGTGAAGAAGTCGTTTGACATCAACGCCGTGGGCCCGCTGATTCTCTACCAAGCCGTCAAGCCACTGCTGGAGAAGAGCAAGTCGCCAAAGTGGGTGTCTGTCTCGACAGCTGCTGCGACCATCTCAGCCCTGGAGCCGTTTCAGGCGTGGGTCTGCGCGGCGTATGGATTGACCAAAGCGGCGCAGAACTGGTTCACCGTGTATGTGTAATGTCGGGGCTTTCCGAGGGGTTTTCTGGACGGGCTTGACTGACTGTGTGATTCGTATAGTGCGGTGCATGCCGGAAACAAGAACATCACTGCTTTCGCGATTCATCCTGGGTAAGCTTTGCTCTCCGTCCTGAAGGGGAAAAGGGCACCGAATGCTGATGCAGCGAGTAGTCTTGTCCAAACAGAGATGGGCAACGTGGGTGCGCGTAGCATGGGACTGGAGAAGGCCCCGAACACTGTCGAAGAGTCCGCCGGCAAGATCATCGATGTCGTGAGTTCATGTCTTCTCCCGTGCGTATCGTGACTCACCGAGCTAACATGGGGCAAAAGATCGACAAGGCCACCAGGGAAACTACATCGGGGAAGTTCCTGAATGTTATCGATGGCAGTGAGATCCCTTGGTAGTGAGGCGCTGTCTGTATTTCCGAGGGCACGGGATTACGCTTGCTCCGGGAGAAGGCGGACGCTTATTCGTAGATCTTGGCGGTAGTGCATAGAGGGACGTCATACACCGTAAACTAGGTTCTTTGTGCCATATAGTACACTAAAGCAAGCATACCCATACTCTATGGTGACTCCGCCGTCATCTCTCCGTGATTTGGAATTGATTACATTGATTACCTACTTGGGCGAGCGAGCCACGTGTATGGGTCACAATGGCAAATCCGGTTGGCGCTACTGGCTCTAAATCTTTATTTTGCGAGTTCTTATACTTCGGAGAGACATTCATCGTGCTGCCTGAAATAGATTAGACCATGCTCATGCTTGTACAGCCCATCAAGGCATCACTATACTCGTTTATCATGCGCGCACGCATTTTCCAAGCTCGTAAAATCTGCCTTTCTTAATCCAGGACCTGATATTACCTATAGAATGGTTTTACCTCCTATCTTCTGACTCTCAAACTGCTGTTACCAAAGGCAGCTCTTTGTTGACCTTCTTGATGCTACGTATCGGTGATACAACCTCTCGGCCACTACCATCATGACTCTCATACCCCTCGCAAGATGGTTACCTCCAACATACCTTTTTGGCAACATGGAGAAAGCTTAAGGCCCGACGACCCACCCCTGCAACCCGGACGATGAAGTCTAGCAACGGCGATGCCCTCTGACTTCTATTTCTGAAATCAGCAGTGCCTGCTTGTCGTGATTCCTAAAACTGTAGATGCTCTCAGTTACTTACGCCGCTAAACACTCTAGGTGCTGTGAAATAGGGAGAGCCACCTTCAGGCCACAACCTTGACTTCAGCTAACCTTTTGCGTCCAGCGCCGATCAAATCAGTTACAGACTGCGGCTATGGGGAGAAAGAGGAAAAGAAGGAGCGCACGTTGACATATCACATGGCCAATGCGATTGTCTCCGTGTGGGGGAAGCTCCGTGTAAACTTCGATATGTGAAAAGTTGAATGTGGAAACGAACTAGTCTAGCACTACCGGTAATTCTGAGTGTAGCTCTCGATGTGTAGTTCTCTATAGTTCTCAGTGTGGAAACACACCAGCGTGTCTCGTCGATTAAAAAAGGAGTGAGAGCTCCGTGGAGAGGGATCGGCCGCAGAGTAGACTAGTTGTGGTAGATTAGCGGTAGATTAGCGAGAGATTAGCGAGAGATTAGCGAGAGACCAGTGCTTGGACGACGGTGTAAGCCCACAGCCGGTATTTAGTTACGGCGTTGTATTATGCACGTCTGGGTGTCGGGGCCTAAAGCCTTAGGCCCTACTTAGGTGAATCCCGGTGAACAGGCCTATATATATGTTCGATTAGTAAAAAGCCATAGATCGGACCATAGAAAACCTTAAGGCAGGACGAGGAGCAACAGGCCAATCAGAGGTAATCTACCGATAAGACGGAGAAGGGTCGATAAAGGTAGTCGTTTAGTCCTTGGAGGAATCAAAATCACGAACCTTTCGTCATCGCAAATCGGGTCGCATCACTTTATTTCAACATCTCTGTCCCTCCTCTACTCTCCACATTGAACCCAGCTCCTTTCTGGTCACGGAACAATCGCAGTCACATATAACTTGCGTTAGACAACCCAACTTCGCCGCCGCCACAACCAGGAAATACCCAGCGATCGGCTTAGGCGTTGACCGTCCTGTCTGGTTACCACTAGCAGCTGTGCGCATTCCCGCAATCGTCGACGAACCTGACTTGTCGAGCGGCACGGGTTAGCGCATCTCCAGCCCGTGAATAGTACCCACCAGGTCCTCCCAACCAATCTATGACTGACAAGAAAATGCCGATAGGGTTGTCGCCCGGTTCGCCACCGTATCAGGCTACCATGGATCCACCGCCCGGAGACACGGCCCCCGTCGTCGACATTCTCAGCTTGCCTCGCGCAGTCCGTGACGACATCTACCGAAGAGTGCTCGTCGTGGGGCATCCGATCTTCGTTTTCCAAGAGACAGGTTCTTCGGTGGTGGAGAGTTTCGCGCCAGATAGGCCAAGGCGCTGGCACGCGCTGCTCCACGTCAGCCACAAGGTATGCGACGAGGCCAGGGAAATACTCTATGGTGCGAACCATTTCAGCTTCATGGATACGGCACAGCACCAGGCGAGCCTCTTGAGCTCTTTTCTCCGCCATATCGGACCGGTAAACGCGGGTCATCTGCGCCACATCAGCATCAATTTCCCGGTCATGAGCGGCTTGGGATCTGTGGGAAAACATGGAGGAGGCGAGTTCACCCTTAGGCAGGACGATTTGCAGAGTATGCAGCTTCTTCAGGAGGAATGCACGAGCCTGAAGACGCTGGAGATGCGCTTGTATGGCCAAAATGCTGCGGATCTATACAAGGCAAGCCAGGATACGGCGAGTGCGCAGCTTGTTCGAGAGGCGTTGATACAGATCGATGCACGGCGGGAGGCCATTTCGTCCCTAGATGATTTCATTATTCGAGTCTACGGCGAACCGCTTGCTCCCGAATTGGAAGAATCCAAACGACGGCTAGGCTGGGAAGTTCTGCCAGTGATTCCCAGCAGGAGGCTCGGCCACCTCTGTCACAGATTTGACCATTGAAGCACGTAATGGCCCCAGTCAATCGACCACGGCAGGCGAGGATGTGGTGGCCGTGGCTCAACCCCAAATTAATGAGAGTACTGATATTTCGGTGGCCCCCGGGGCCGGCCTTGATCAAGATGACGCCACCCATGACTCGCCGGATGTCCTTCCCGAAGACCTCTGGAGCGCGGCTTACCGCGAGGCCGCGAAATGTCTCGGAGATGACATAAACTCTACTAGTCTCAAGGGAGAGACGATCAGGCAGCTGTTCGCACAGCTAGAAGACATCGACAAAGAAGCTTCTCAGTTGTCCCTCTTTCTGAGGGGTCTGAGATATCTCCGCTCTCTTCAGATACCGCTGGAGAGGTTCAAACTTGCGCTGGACCTAGCGGCTCCACTGACAAGTCTCGAACCTACCACCGCGACTGTCTTTGGTGTGGTAAAAAGCGTCACTGCGGTCAGTACGGCTCGCCGAGGTTTAAACCCTCCACGACAGGAAGCCAGATGGCATAACACCGTGCTAACACCTAGCTATCTCTCTTAGCTTGCCATCAGCATTTCAACGGCCGATCTTGAATTCGCCAAGCTCATCGGAGAACTACTTGAGTAGCTCTCCTACTCCAGGCCTCGATGGAAGCATAACCCTTGACATACCTTCACAAGATGAAATAGTCGTTGATTGAGATTGCGCTAGGCACACCTGAGGGCCCGAGATTTGGGAGAGCCACGAGAGTATCTCGGTATCGGGCTGCATCAGATCAATCAGCCAGGTATATTCAGCCCGTAACATGGGCTATCAAACACGTAAAGGAGATAAAGATGATTGCTCAGGTATTCATTCAGTTGGGGGAAGAGTGGAAAGATTCACACCTCCGGGAATGACCCTGGATTCTATCTAGGCATAGACGGGCGGGTCCACACCAAACGCTTTCCTGGATTTCGATGTGAGGATTCGACACGGCCGAGCCGACGCGTTCGAACCTGTTAGGGATGAGTAATTTGGTGACTGTCTGTGCCAGTGGCGGTCGTTTAGTGGGTATGCGCTGAAGCCTACTCTTTTGGTTCGTAGCTCTCGGCGCATCTGGCCAGCAGTTTGGTACCCAATACCGACGTCGAAGAATGGCGCCCGTGAAGGCTTGATGGACAGGTTGGAGGAATCGATTCCGACTCGATATTCGTTCTGGATCAAAATTGGTACAAGTAGTGGCAGCACACTCGCTTGTTTTATATAGCAAGTGCAAGTATTTCATGTATCGTAACACACCAGGCCAGTATGGCTAGAACACATTGCTCTGTAAGCCTAGTAGATTGCTGCCTACATAAAAGGAGCTCGACTGGCTAAAGGAACGGCTGCATTGCCCTCCACCTGCGGCTACCAAACTAGCCCCGAGCACAAATCTCCCAGCGTCCCCAAACCCGCCCCAAACCGAACCTACAATTCCATATCCGTCGCGCGACTCACACCGTCCACCATGTCATGGTTCTGGCCGCCTATCACGGCTCTGCACTCAGGACAACGCGCAAGTTCCATTGGCATGCCGCATTCGCCAATTGCGAACTGGAAATGTTAGCTCGAGCCGAGGTTTGGCTATGGACACGACAGAGAGACATCTACATACCGTATGCCCGTTCAAGCATTTGTACCAATGTCCTGAATGGGTGGCAATGCCACTACTCCCACTAACCATGGCAATCTTGATGGCGGCAATCTCCTCTGCAGTGACCGCCTCGTACCACTCCCGTCCGAGTAGACGCTGCGCATCTTGAATGTCTTTGAGAACCTGTTCTGCGCCGTCGAATCCCACTCTACACATATTTTCCGCGTCGTCAAGAAGCTTCCTCGCCGTTTCGACGTATTCTCTCACTCCCTCGGGACTGCTTTCTCGATAGGCCTTCGAACGCTGTAGGTACTTCGTGATCTGTGCATATGCGAGGCTACCCTGGATCGCGATGCGTGGAAGGGCATGGGTAGAGCTGTCTACAATGAGTGCCTTGCAGTCTTTGAGAAATAGCTTAGACTTTTTGATGATGGAAGGCGAGAAAGCGTTTTCGCAGAGTTCACTCAGTTCACTATGTGAGACGAACATGTCTTGGAGCATTATGTTCTGGACTTTAAGCCGCGCCAGCCGACCACTGAGAATGACCTGCTTGTTGAGGGCCGGTGCTGTGAGATCAGACAGGCTGAGATCTGCCAGGCGCGAATCCAGCGGCTGTTCGTTCCTGGCATGCAAGATGGCATCGAATAATCTCTTTGACGGCTGCTGCTCGGCTCTTGTCTCTTCGCAGAATTTTGTGATCCGTCTTTCCAATCTCCTGCACTCGATTCTGTGGTCTTTCGTTTCTTCTAGGCCTAGGAAGGCGTCTATGAGCCGGTTGTGTGCCTCCCGACTTGATTGGAAGGAACTTTCCAGTTCATCAATGCGGTGTTCTAAATCCGCCAGCTCGGCCAGGCCTTTAACAACGAATTTCTTCGAAATCTCATCTATCACGGCCATGTTGATGGCTCGGTTGTATCTCTGGGTAGCAAATTGCCTGATTGGCCGCTTACAGTCTGGACAACGAGGCACAGGCAAGATTCTAGAAGAGCTCTTCAGCCCGATGAAGTCTCCTTTGTGGTCTGACGTATACACCTCGCTTATCCCCACGAGCCCGTCTAGAGATTCGGCAGTGAAGAAGTGACCACAACCAAGGACAACAATTGGCGTCTTGTCAAGGTCAATTTCGCCATAACACTTGAACTCCAAAAGATCGACGCGACCTTCGGGCTTCTCTCCACAAGCCTGGCAGTATCCTTCTGGGCACGACTCGCCACAGATCCCGGGGCATCGGTGGCCGCAGCTCAGTGTTGACTGGCACCTCTTGTTGCATGGAAGTCGATTGCAAGGCGCAGCGCATGGCATGGAGCACGACCCTTGGTGGCTGCAGCTCCAGCTACATCTCTCTATGCACGGCGGGCACGCATCGCGGCAGAACATGGCGCAACGCGAATGGGCACAGCGCACCTAGAATAGTATCAGTAATCACGTTGTTGGTCAGATTGAGTTGGTCAACGCAAGAGCAGAGACTCTTACCTCGCAGAGCTTCTGACATGGCCCACACGGTTCTCCGGCATGGCAACGCTGGTTGCAGACGTGGTCACAGATGTTGCTCGGCCGACCACAGAGCTTTTCGCACCGCTGATGCTTGATGATAGTATCCCCGGTCTCGTTTGTCTCTTGACAAGAACCACAAGAGCCAGGACAGGGATGGCCACACTCCAACAGTTGTGTACAGCGCGTGGGGCAGCGGAAATCATTTGAAGCTACGTCTTCAGGGCATAGCAGATTCACAACATGCTTGCAGCCCGGAACCGTCTTGTCGACGAGGACATCGCATTGGATATCAGCAGGCTTCTGGAGCTGATGGCATAGAACCCGATTCTTCTGATGCCCACAAGGGAGTCGGAACTTATCGACGAAAACCAAGCATGGCCCACACTCTTCGCCACACATCTTCGGGCACGCGTGATCGCAGGTTCCTCGGACGCGCGGGCAGGCCTGTGGACACAGCCAGGCTGCATGCACCCCGTCTGAGTGGCATTTGGCCTGGCATCGGTGGCCGCAGAGTTCCAGCCGCCGATCGCACGGAAGGGCACAGCCGCCTTCGGGGCTGTAGCGGAGGAAGTCATCCGGCTCTGCACACTGGATCAACTGATCAGCATGGCGAGGACAGCACAGATTGAATGCTCTGCCAACAGCCCCGGCCTCCTCTAGCTGGCGATAGACGTCGACCCACATGGGGATGTTCGCGTAGGTGGTGACGTTGCCGATGAGGTACATCCCGTACTGGGCGCGGCTGAGGAGCACGTTGATGCGGTTCTTTGTTCTTAGGAACCCTGCTCTCTTCTGTTCGTTGCTTCGGACAAGAGACACGATGATGACCTTCGCCTCCTCGCCCTGGAAGTTGTCAACGGTAGCCAAGCGCAGCGACTCAATGAGCTGCTTTCTCTGTAGGGGTCTCTGCTTTGGCTCTTCCCTTTCCTCGGCCACTTCTTCCGCAAACCCATCTCGTGCGAGAGTCTCTTCGTCTCGTTCACTCATGACGATTTCGAAGTCCTGGCTCAACGCTACTCTTAGCTTCTGGAGTTGTCCCGTGTAAGGAGTGAGGATTGCGATGTCTGTGCTCTTGTATTCGCCTTGTCGAATGAAGTGCCTAACAAGGGCCTTAGTCATGCTGACCTCCCAGGCATTGCTATGGGATCTCAGCCGTCCGTCATCACTTGTCGTGTCCTCCATGTTCTCGTGATTTAACCAGAATACGTTCTCGCGTATACCCACCACATTTGGGAGATCTCTAACAGACTTGTAGTCCTCAAGGTTCGGATACATGGTGTTTCTGATTAGGCGTGATATCTCTGGACGCATGCGTCGCTGCACATTCAGCTGGGCAATGGGTATGGGCGGCAGTCCAGGCTGACCAAGAGCAAGCCTCTCAAACTGGCTCCTGTCGAGCTGGTACGGCAGACCTCTGGGTGTTTCCAGACTCAAGGAGTAGTTGTTTATCTGTGGTCGTAGCTGTTGATGATCGCCGATCTGGATGAAATGCTCAACACCTGGCATTAGAGCAGATATGGTGTGAGCCTCTAGGACTTCTGCCGCCTCCTCACAAACGACAACTTTTGCACGAAGACGACGGAGCGTCGAGACGTCCCTGGCAAGTCCTGTGGTGGTTATGCCAATGATGTCCGTCGTCAACAAAGCTCGGCGATTGACTTCGTTGTGGACTGTGTTCAGCTTATCCCGGATCTCCTCTACATCGGTGATATCCTGAAGCAATCTCTCGGTGTGCTCCGCCTGTGCTTGTTGGAGCCAGTGGTCGGCTACCATCCAGCGTTCGGGTGGCCCGAGGGAATATATATCAGCCTCAGCCTTCATCAGTAGACTGTCCAAGTATTCTTCGGGTGAAATCCCAGCCGGCACGTCGGGAGTTGGATCCTTCTGACGCCCCATCCACGCCGTGAAAAGGTCCTGTCCAACAGTAGTAAATCCCTCCGCATCATACCCGAGTAGCTGGTGGTGGATTTCGGGATGCCTCCTTTGAAGAAAACGGTCTAGAACTTCCCACAAAGAGCCCTTTCGGAACTTGTGGAGGGCTCCTAATCTTTTCCCTAATGCCTTCATTTTGTCCTCCAGAGCTGTGTAGGTGGTCCCAAGGATGTAACCTTCATGCTTGGTCTTGGGATAACTGGCGCTGACGACCTTGAGGTTGTGGCCCTGAAGCTCTGGCGATCGGCTTTGCCCACCGATGCGGATGATTCTCGTGATCCCAACCTCCTTTAGATGAGTAAGGAATTGATCTAGAGCGTGGTTCGTATAACAGCTGCAGCACGGTTCAGCGGTTACACGGATCAAAACGCCTGGAATCTACGTCTTTTACTTACATGATAACGATTGGCCCCAGGCTTGCCGCCTCTTTGCTGGCCAACAACACCTGGATGAGCTTGACGCCAAGGTATGACTTCCCTGTTCCTGGGGGACCCTGTATCAATGCATACTCACGAGTAAGTGCTGCAACCAACGCGACGCATTGCCCTCGGTCAAGACCTGTCCGATCCTCCATCTCATCAATAAGCGATGCGTCGGTAGAAGATGCCATTGGATCCACAAGTAAGGAGTGACCTCTCTTGTCGGCAATCGAGTCTAAGCAGAAACTAAACCCAGGCCTACGTGCATAGAGCGGCGGGACGGATTGAGCGGGAGTCTCATGCATATTGCCCGTGGGGCAGGGAATAATCCATTGTCCGAACGGCAGCTCGCCTACATCGGTCATCGTCTGGAGATTTTGGAGGATGGGCATGAAGGTTGCGGGAAGCAGGCCTGGAAGGTCGACTAAGACGCCTTCGAGATTCTCGTGGTAGACTTGGACCAACAACTGCAAGTCGCCGGGCAGCCGTGTTGCTAGCTTGACGGTTATCGTAGGACGCGACCCAGACAGGAGACTATGTTCTCTTGAGGATGAATTCGTGCACTTGTCGCTGACGATGAAAATCAGGGGTACCGCGCGATCGGTGCCGGCCGAGCACACCAGGCAGACCAGGCTTCCCGACTCTAATCTCTTTGACTGTTCCCACCAGCGTTGGCGCTCGGTACTTGATTTCTGGTGTAGATGAAGAGGAGAATGAAAGCTTATATGAGCCTCAAAACCACGCCGGTCATGCACGGAGATGTGCGCGATCTTTGCCTTCTGGTATAGGTGTGCGCTCATATCTCCGCGTGGCAGTCGAGAAGGTGGCGTTCCATTTTCAAAAGAGAACATTACCCCGCTGAGGACTTGCTTGAGCGGGCCGAATATGTCGTGACGGAGGAGACGAAAGTGCGTGTCGAGATATCGTTGGACGGGGTCGTCGAGGAAGTGTGGCTGACGGAAGTCAGTGGAGGGCAGGAAGTCCTCGGCGTTGCTCATGATCTCCCCGGCGGTAGGCAGAATGTTGATACGTGTGATATCAAGGTGATCGTTATCGTGCCGGCCTCCGGGGACGGCGTCGACCGGGTAGACCAACCTGAAAGCATTACTTGCATGGTTGTCCTCGATATCGTCGGTTGGCGTGGCCAAAAGGTTCGAAGACCGATCGGCTATCCGTTGCAGAAGATGCATTCGGTCCCTGCTTGCCAGTGGATGATATGCACAGATGGTCGTTGTCGTGTCGATAAGTACAAAGATCTGCTCCATGTTGCCAAACATCTCAGGAAGGCCCTCGTTGAAGCACGCCCGTTTCTCTCTCCGAAAGAGCTCTTCCAGGGCGATTAACAGCGTCCGAAGAGTTCGGTCTATTGTCGATATGCCACAGTCCTCGGGACCCTGTCGGTGAAGCTCCACCAAGCCCGCACATAGATCAGAAAAGAAGGGAATGGCTCGCTCGCCGTTGACGCCGCTGATAAAGTTGTACATTGTCCCAACGTAAGTGTCGATGGATAGGCAGTCTACTATTGCCTGGTGCGTGATGACATGAAGGAAAGACTCGATGATACCCAGTGCATGGTCGCGGTCTTTTTGCAACCTCAGCGACAGTGTCAAGCGGAAGTATTCACAACCGTAGTACTTGTCGTCCATCAGATCTTTGACGAGCATCTGGGGCCATTCGCGGCTCTCCCCTCCGAGGACACCAACGGCCCCTGACCAGATCTGCGCCAGGATTGTAGTGCTGTTTCGCATACCTGGCCAGCCCATTCGAGCCCCCGGGGGTACCATTCTCAAAGTGTGCTTCCAGTCGTCATATCTCTCTTTCTCAGGGCAGCGTTCAAAGCCGCCCGCATCGTCGTTGTTACGGGGATGCTTGTTCTCGGCATCATTTGTCTGGTCGTGGGTATATTTGCAGTTTGCCCCGAACTTACACGAGCCGGGCTGCTGGAAATACCGACAAGGACGCCGTGGCTGAGCTTGCGTGGAGCGACGAGGGCCGTTCGACTGGAACTTATTCCGGTGCTGGCTCCCAGAGCCTCGCCAATGTCCTCGGCGAGGCTGTGACATATCGAAGGCGGGGGGAAGATGCAAAAAGATGTGGTTCTATGACGGAATCTGTCTATTGAATTCAATCTCGTCACACCATGAAAACAGGATAAGGCAGCTGGGACTTGAAAGACAAAAGGCAGTCGTGCAAAACATCTTATATGCTGCCTTGGAGGGCCACGGAGCATCTTATGCAGGAGGCCTACCATCCACAAGTTTCTGTCGAATCATGAGCGACCACGGCACATTTACTAACCAACTGATATGCGGGATTTCATGAAACTTGCCCTATCATTCGCACACGATCTGCAGCCATTTATCAATTTGATAAGACCAATCCAATCGAAGAGTCTAGTGCTGAGAAGCCACACTCGTCAAGTTCTCGTTTGGATGCTTCTGTCCAGGCGAACCGTCGACGGGAGATAAGAACAGAACGAGAACCAGACAAGCCGCATCACTCTAAGTCCCGGGAAGACGACACCTATAGCCCGCATTACGCTCGCTGAGGCTCAGGGACGCTTGCCGCAATGGAAGAATTCACTCGAGACAAGTACGTAGAGAGGTGTAGCGGACTAGAGTCCTAGATCTGCAGAGATCGAAGGGATCAAAGATCTTTCTTCCGTGCCTTCGCGAACTTCACACAGGAGGGCGAAAAGCCGTCTTAGTGAGCGTGACCTGTTGGACATCACGCCTTGCGCAGGACTGCAAACACATAACAGCCTATCTGACAAACCTTCCACTTAGCAGGAGGGTTGAAGCTGCGGGCATAACTAAATCAAAAGACTTTAAAAAACGTAATGTGCAGTAAAGACTGTCGATGAGACATCCCGGCCAGCGGGATTCCTCCACATCAAACAGGAAAGGTAGACGTAGGACACTTAGGCCTCAACACAAAACTGCACTCGTGTGCGACTGTGGTAGCGCCAACAGTCTAGCAGCCTAGCAGCCTCATCCTCTCCCGAACCGCACCTTGAGAGCGCTTTTCTTGCCCAGTGGAGACTCCTCCACCTCCTGCTCAATGCTCTCCAATTTTGCCCCGATATTCATGCTGTGAAGGAGCAGGTCGGATAGCATCGAGAGGGGCCCACCTGTGTGATCAAGCATTGTTCGGGTCTGGGAGGATATGCCAGATTGACACGGACAGGGAGAAGTCACATTGTTCCGCTGCTTCAGCTCAACGGAGTCCATATTCACAGGATCGGTAGATTGCTCCTCATTTGCCAAATCGACTTCCATGTCTTCATCGTACTGTACAGGACTCATATCGGCCCGTGCGAACTTCCGCCATCTTTCTTTCTGTTGCCAGACGCTGAAATCATGCCTGAGGCAGCCATGTCCGTTCTGTCGGGGAAACTGAGAATCCGAAGGGCGAGTCGTCTTAGCTCTCTGGAAGATAGCCGAGTTAACCACGTGCCTGGTGGACCAACCCCCGAGACTGGGTGGAGTGCGTCTATTGTCGCTTTCGATGAGACAATTCCCACGAGGTCCTTTACGGCACCGTAAGAGAGGTGAGAATCATGCAGGTCTTCATTTCTCACCTAGATGCACGTCTGACATGGCACTTGACAGATTCTGCCGCTCGCAATATGCCCCATGCCCAAAAGTCCTCGGATTTCTTGAGTCATCCCTCTCGGAGTCAACGACGGACGGTGGAGAGCGGCACAGATCGATCTCGTAAGGAGTGACTTTCTTTACCATAGCAGTTTATGATGTTGCACCGATTACCAGGCGAGCTGCTTGCCGCGGTGATTAAAGAGGTTTGTGAACTGTCTCAATTCCTGCAGATGGAGCGCTAAGCAGGATCCTGTCAGCTGCCAAAGAAAGACGTCAAAGCTCTCTCCTTGGTTTCTCGACACATGCGTAGCGCTGTTGAGAAAGACCTCCGGCAGTCTATCACAATCACGGGTCTCCTAGATGGGAAACGTGTTTCAGATATACCAAAAGTCTGCCTTGATCTTGCAACACAATTGCATTTCCGGTCAGAAGACACTATGGACCACTGCCCGCATGAGTACGATAATGTGGAATTCTGGACTGAATCCGAGAGTGAAGAAGATGAGGAGGAAGAAGGTGGTCACAGAAATCAATCGCAATTTATTCGCGTCTCCCATAGGGCGTCTTTGGTGCTTGAGAAATTCAGCAAGAACCAACTGGACAGTTTCAGGTACTTCTCCTCCGAATGTATACTTCCTCCGGAAAAGCTCTGACGCTGAAGCATAGCTGGGAGTTGGGCAGCTGCATCCCTTCTACGATCCTTGGAAGCCGTGGGACCGTTACTCTCAACCAGAACTCGGTGAAGTCTCTAAGTTTGACCACTGACTCTACTTGTTCTCACTACTATGAAGAAGATTGCGACATAGATCTGTCATCATTTCGTCAACTTCACAGTCTGTGCTGGAAAGCTCCTAACTCTGAGAATCTGCAGGCCATATCTGACGCCGTGCGGTTAAATTCAGCACATCTACAAAAACTTGAATTAGACTTTGTAAACTGGTCAGGTCTGCGGCGCAATCTTGACTATGGCAGCGATGATAATGGTGACGGCGAGTATCCGGAGCAAAGCTATTTCACTCGCGAAATTCTTGACTTGGACAGCCCTAGCCCTCCGCCTTACTTCCAAAACATCCGCATCATCTCCCTTTCACATGTCCCTCTTGGAACGGCGATGGCACGTGCGATAAATTTCGATACTTTAGAATCACTTTCCCTTCGGCTCTGCCCTAATTGGGATCGTTTTCTCAAGCGTATCCTAGAATTGAGGCTCTCAGTGCGGTTGCGGACGTTAGCAATCCAAGATTCGGATAGTGTACCCTCTGGGCTCGGTGACTATGTTATGAGAGACTTCCTTGACGCATTCGACGGACAAATTCTCCCCTGATTCCTAGATCCACGCCTATCTCTAGAAGAAGCCTTACATAATAGGGTTGATTATAGAGGGTATCAACCATAAGAGTCATATTGTCAAAGAAGTTCTAAGCGTTGATGTTCGAACGATATAGTTTATATATTACTTCCTTCTGGTGAGGCCAGCACTGTTTAGTGGTGATAGTCATGATAGTCATAGAGTAAGTCTCTTACTCTACCTTAGTAATGGCTATCTTATCTACACGTGACCTATGGCTGCTCGAGGGTGGTTGCCTGGCTGCCTGCCGTAGGGTCGTACCTGGCGGCGGCCTAGCCCTCTGGTTGTAACAATCGTGTCAATAAAGAAGGGTAGAAGTCGAAGGTAAAACAACCTGCTTGCTCTATGTAACTGGAGCTTGAAGTAAGAGGTTAAGGGAATAATAAGAAGAATGGAACCTGCGAGGTTGAAAGCTTGCGAGGATGTGCAGAGCTTGTGAGGAGGTGAAGAGGTTGTAAGGATTTAGAGAAGTTGGGAAGTATTGTAGTAGTAGTATTGAAGGCAAAAGTATGAAAGGTGATGGTATACACAGGAGGAAGATCCCTTACTGCACCTTCTAAGCCTCTAAAACTAACCTTAACACTAACTAACCCTAACCTTATCTAACCCTATAGCTGAGATATATACTCAGCATATGCTTAGCATATGCTAGAGTTCTAGGGGCCTTAGCCACTGTAAGCCACTGTAGTTATAGTGGGTTAGGGGGCATATGCTCAACATATGCTAAATATGCATCTCTACCCCCCCGCGGCTAAAATCTCGCTTCAGGGGGGTTGCCCCACTTAGCCCACTAGCTGCAGCCCCTCCTTCGCTGGATCCCGAGAAGCGGCTTCCACCTTCCCCTGACTCGGGCTTCCCGTCTCAATCGGGGGATCACCTGTCGCATCAAGTCGCGACTGCGTGTCTGTCTGGATCCATCCTGGAAACCCTCCTTCCTCGAGACCCCTCGACCGCCTGTCCCTGTGAAAGGGCGATTGCTGCCTTTGATCGCGGCGTCTACCAGCGGCCACCATTGGGTCTCTCGAGTGTCTCCGCGCGGCCTTTTCAGTAACACAACCAGGGATTCTCGATCCTTTCTCCGATGCCGTGCACTGCGACAATGTAGACCGCGGCGAGAAAATCGCGGCCGCGACCTGATTATAGAGATTAGCCGTACTCCATTCCCGTTACGTGGGCCGAGGCGTGGGCCGAGGCGTGCCCCGGGAAATTGCTGTGGCTCCCGTTCGTGTCCATTTCCAAGATTTTGAGTCTTGGTGTCAGTACATGTTTTGCTTGATCGCGACAGAATTATTCCTGAAAGTCGAAACTCAGAGCTCGGCATGGAATTTATTTGGAGTGGCGGGGCTGCTAACTGGTCACCGGCTCTCCATCTTGATATTATGAGCCATAATCATAGCCCTGGTCTCCAGCACCAGATGTACTAGAATAATCCTTTATCCATTTATATCATTCATTCTTCCTCCGTCTCCCCCATCGCCGAGGCACCGCTGGTGTGCCCCGTTGCCGCAGTCCCTCTCCTGGCTCGGCTAGAGTGGGTATCCTCGCTGCTTTCTTCGTCACGGCAGCATGCGTGCTTGGGCCACTCTCCGTTCTTGGGCGTCCCTGTCCTCGCTTGGGTCGAGTCTCCATCTCGATCTTTGGTGGGGGACGCGCTGGGACGGGCCTTGTCTTCCTGCGCTGAGTCTCGCGCGTAGCAAGCGCTACAGCCTTTAGTGCTTCTGTGACAGAATGGGAGCCCCGCTAAGTAAGTGGTAAGCTCCCCGAGCCCAGACAGGGGTCTATTCAGTACCTATATATATATAGGGGTGCAAGCACCCAATTCTCTTTTGTATGATCTATATAGGTCAATAAACTTTCCATTACCGATTTACATGCTCGTACGCGCTCTACAGACTGTCACAGCTTCTCTGCCCCTGCGTTTCTTCTTTGACGCCGCCTGCGAAGGCAGTGGCCCCTCGGGGCGTGTCATGCCTGCGATCCTGGCACTGCGTCGAGGTAGTGGTGGGGGGAGCGGTCCTGATCCTGGGCACCGTCCATCCTGTCTTGCAGTTGGCACTGACGCCGTGGCTTCTGCGGTGGAGGGCTGGTGCAGTCTCGTTGTGGCTCTGGTGGGTTCTGTTCCAGCTCTTGTGGCAAGTCTTCATACTCTTCTAACAAGGTTTCATCATGCTCCTCTTCTGATGGTGTCTTCTCGACGATAGAACGCCTAGGAGGTAGTAATCCTGCCGATCGTACCTCGTCCTTTCTTCGGCTGATTCAATCCGAAAGATGAACCAAGGCCTAGAGATGATGAATGACTCGGCTTGGGAAGCAGTCGCATCTTGTTCGAGGCAAGACCGTGGGAGCACGGGGGCATTCTCACCACGGCGCAGATGCTGGCGTAGGCGTAGGGCGCGTGCAACGAGCTGCTCCGTCTGTGTATCCCCCGCGCAGCCAGCAGACTCGGAATCATCGGCAGTTTGTTGTTCCCACCTCCACTTCCACCTATAAGCGTTGTCATTGGGGTGCAAGATGCGCCCGGCAAACCGCCACTCAGGATTCCAGATACCGAGCTTCTCCCAGCGGCGCTTGACATTGTGACGAACGAGGACACCACATCGCCGAGAGCCCTCCACTCCTCGAAATATCTTGTTTGAGCGGTATTCTTCTACCCGGCTTTCCTCTCTCTTCGCTTCTGTGTGATATAAATCGACGCGGTCTGGATAGATCCCATGTCGAATGCATAATGCTTCATTTCATCGCCGTTGATCGGTTGCTCCATGATGGCTTTCAGCTCTTCTGGTAGCTCGCCGCGTGGTGGTCGTGGTGGTGGCGCAAGGAAATCATCGTTGAGCTCTTCCGACTCAGTCGACGATGCGTAGGACGGAGGATCGTCGCGCTCAATGCGTCTGAACGAACGGTTGTCGTTTGTGACAAGTGCGTCGAGGACGGGGATGGCTTGGTTTTGCAGGGCATCGTGAAGCTGGACGCGATCGAAAAATGGAGGCATGGCTTGGACGATGCTAGCGAGAGGAGGGCTGAATTGGGAGGAACGTTAGAGGTGAAGATGTTGAGGGTGGGGAAGGGAGATCGACGATGGGAGGTGTGGGGAGAGAAGAAGCTCTTTCTGGCCGATCCGACTGCACGAATCCTGCTTAGTAGATTAAGGTTAAGGTTCAACCCGTATTAAGGTTGGGCCCGTAAGGTTAAGGTTACTCCCAGACGCCGGCGTAGTGGGGCCCCCTCTCACTAGCCCAGCGCCTGCCCCAGCTGGCGCACAGCCAATGAATTTGAGGACGCAGCCTAAATCTGCATCACTGCTAACGGGTAGGGCTGGGATGGTTGGCTAAGCCGCTGCCTTTGTCCCCGCGCGGTTTCATCAGTGAAAGTCCTGAGAAAGAGAAAGGGGGCTAGCTGTACTCAAGCTGCAGCATCCTCACGATGGACACCTGCTCTTCATTCCTAATACAGCCTTCTCCTCTTCTTACCGTCCTCATCCGTCTCGCCACTTGCCTCTCGCCATGGCTCGGGAAGCCCATCCAAAAACACTCTTCCACCTCGTGCCTACTAACCAGGTCACCCATGATGCCCTCCTTCACCCCGATACTAAACACCGCGTCTCGAGCTCCAAATACGGCGCTGGCCTTGAGGTTGGCTATCATGTCCCGTCCAGGCCTCGAGGCCATGTTATCACCAGACTCGGACGAGATGCCGATCTCATTCTCCGCGAATGCACCCGCAAACACCCCATATCTGCGGTTCACGTCGCTTTCGAGATCAATCCTACAACACACCTCGTCCTTTTATCCGTCCGATCGAAGCGGATTTCATCGGTCACGTTCGCGGCACTTGAAGATCCAAATAAGGATGAGAGCACCGGTGAGAACATCACGGGAGACGGCGTTATTTTCTATGGGCAGAACTACAAGATCTCCATTGCATCTTACAACTTTAAGTTGATCTGGCGGACCATCTCCAAGACCGACAACGCCGAATCTCCCAAAGCCCTCACCGTTCAAGGCTGCGAAACAGGTCTACAACTGTTGCAGGATGTGAGGTCGCGCGACCGGGCTTCACCACTGCCTGTGTCATTCCACGGCAGTTGTGGATTCTTGGTCTGCCGTCAACAGGCTGACAAACGTTGGGACACTAAAGGTGATTGCTACAGGGTTAATCGCGCACAGGACATTACCGGGTACCTACCCTCGAGCTGGAGGGCACACAGTGAAGACAAAGCCCGTATGAAGACGTCCTCACCGACAGAAAGGAGCAGCCAAGAAATGTTCTCAGCTTCTGATCTTTAATTGACTGATAGCCTTAGTAGAGTATCTGCCTTTGATACCGGTAGTGAATCGTAGAGGAAAGAGAGGTTGCGTCAGAGGCGTTCTTCCGGCTGCGGGGGGTTTGAACACACCGCAAGCATCCAGCGCCTCTGCCGAAGTAACAGGGCGTGAAACACCGTGCCGAACTTGTCGCAGCTACGATTGAACCAGCAAAAGCGTCATAGTCAGGAGGTTTGTGCACAATTTGTAAATCAAAGGATAGACTCAAGCAAAAGACCCCATATATGTACAGCAAAGTGGACGGAAACAGCTGAGGCGAAGAATGGGCAAGCCAATGAGGAGGTCTACGAGTATTGGAGCAGCTGTGGCGACTCTGGTCAGAGCGGGGTCAGTCTTAAGCAACCTGGAAGGTCTAATCTGAAGTACATCTGCAGTAACAATTTCCCTCACCCAAAAGTACTGTCATGGCTGCCCTATGTGTAGCTGACATGGCGATATAAGCTTAACTCTTGACATTCTTGGAAACTGATAAAGTAGATCAGCTGTTGGTGTTAGTGTAGTATATGCTAGTGAATGTCTGTCCGTGTAGCACCTGAGGATGATTCGCAAGCTGAGAAATTGATGATTCACTAATTCCTACGTCTCTCTAGTGTTCATGAATCGACAGTGCTGGTGACGACCTCCACCTATGCTGCGAAGTCTTTTGGTCAAGGGTTAGGTCCGCAATCCATTCTTCAGAGCTCTAGTGGCTGTTGCAGATCCTAGTCCATATCTTTGATCAGAGCACAGTCTCCTATGGAGGCGAATGCAGAGACTGTGCGACACCCTACAGACCGTAGAAGCAGAGCGATGACCTCACAGAACCAAAACTCCGCAGTCCTGCATCGAGACCTATGCCAGAATTTCTTGTCGGTCTCTAGTGCTAGCGGAAGCTATGTGACACTCAAGAATGGACAGATAATATTTGACGCTTCTGGGGGAGCAGCGGTTGTGTGTATCGGACATGGCGACGTTAGAGTTATTGAAGCAATGACCAAACAGATGCGTGAGGCCGCCTATTGTTCCACTCTCTTTTTCACGACTGTGATCTACGAGGAGCTCTGCCAGCTCCTGATCAAATCAACAAAGGGACACATGGCTAGGGCATACCTCGTCAGCTCTGGTCTGTTATCTCCGTAGGTTTGATGGCATAAAGTTGACAGGAGTCAGGATCTGAGGCTATGGAGGCTGCTATCAAGCTAGCTAGGCAATTCTTTCTTGAGAAATGTCCTTCAGAACCTTATCGAACACGTTTCATCTCACGGAAACAGTCTTATCATGGAACAACCCTTGGCTCATTGTCTATGGGAGGCCATAAGTCCCGCAGAGAGAAGTTCGAGCCGATGCTGCTAGACAACGTCACCAACGTGTCGCCTTGCTTTGCGTACCGAAACCAGAAACACACGGAGTCAGACGACGAGTATGTGACGCGTCTCGCGAATGAACTTGACGCGGAATTCCAGAGGCTTGGCCCTGAAACTGTCTGCGCCTTCGTTGCTGAGCCGATTGTCGGAGCAGTGGGTGCTTGTGTCCACGCTTAGTATGATCATAGACTAATGACCTCTTACGCCAGGCTCTAGGGTGTGTCCCTGCGCTGCCTGGATATTTTCAGGCTGTCCAAGCAGTTTGCCAGCGTTATGGTGCGCTTCTCATCCTGGATGAGGTGATGTGCGGTATGGGTCGTACAGGCACCGTTCATGCTTGGGAACAGGAAGGGGTTGTACCCGATATCCAGACAATAGGTAAATGTCTTGGTGGAGGATACCAGCCGATAGCAGGTGTTCTGGCAAGTCATCAAATTATTGATGTTCTCACAGGAGGAACTAGGTAAGCCCATAAAGCATCCATAGCTCTTCGTGGTCATAGCCGCAAATTCTGCTACCTTCTAATCCTAGTACAGATCTTTCGTCCACGGACATACTTATCAAGGACACCCTGTTGCCTGTGCCGCAGCTTTCGAAGTTCAGCATATCATTCACGTGGATGGCTTGCTCAAAAACGTTCAGAATATGGGCACGCTCCTCTCAGACATGTTAATCAAACGGATCGGCGGTCATCCGAACGTCGGAGATATTCGTGGGCGTGGCCTCTTTTGGGGGATTGAGTTTGTCTTGGAGAAGGCTCAGTCTACTCCATTTCCACCTGAGGCGTGTGTTGCAATGGGAATCTGCGAAATGGGACTGAGTCATAAGTATAACATCGCGGTGTACCCAGGCTCCGGGACGGCGGAGGGTGTGAAAGGCGACCATATTATCATCGCACCTCCGTACAATATAACTCAAGCTGATGTTGTGTTTATTGTCGAGACAGTTTCGAAGCTGATTGAGGACTTTTTCGTCTCTTCAGAACAAGTTACTCGACCACAAGAAGGGAGACAAAGTCTTGATGCAGGTAGCGGGGACAGGGCCGAAATGGGTGAGTCCAACGCAGAAGATTAGGTGAGGCTTTAGAGTCACGGAGCCTCGACGTTTGGCTTTCTTTGTTTCCTCGTAGCATATCTTGTGTTTAGAGACGAATCCTGTACTGTACTCTGTGATGCACACACACACACACACACACACACACACACACAAAAATTAACGTCCGGCGGGACTAACCGAAACGGCAACTGATAGTAATACAGGTGCATTTCGAAAGCCATGTCTTGATCTCCTTTAGCCCCCACGTCTTAGAGGGCATTCCCCCAAGTGTTCAGTGTCCTATCCTCAGCGGCTGAGCAGTATCTGCTATTGTTTATAAGGTGCTAGATGGTGTTGTCGGCTATGAAGAAAAGGTACTATATCCAGTCAAACTCTTTAATCTACATCAAATGGTCCTATGTGTACATAGCACGAATCAAATTGTTACACATGCAGCTTCCGGATTTGGTGCCCAATCTTCATCATCTAAAGACAACTTCCCTCCCAAATTGAAGGAACATCGGATCTAACAGTGAATTTAGCCTTGTTCTACATCTGCATGATGGCAGGTTACGGAGCGAGTGAGATACTTGACAAATATTCAAAGCTCAATACTTGGTGGAAAGCACCAGACGGACAATATCGGCATAATAGTTCAGATTCATCAAAGCGCATATTGGCCCGAAAGACAGTGAGGAGAACCCAGACAAGGTCTTCGCCGGTGGCGAGGATGTGGTGCAGGACGAGGACCATGACGTCGGCGGCCAACCCAACTTGCTGATGCAGGATGACGAAAGACAGGATCATCAGGAGCAGGAACGCATAGATGAGACACAACCGAGAATGTCTCACACACAACGCATAGGCGTTGAAGGCCCAGCAGGATCTTATGATCGCGGCAGCGGCGTGTATGGTCAAGGCGAGAAATACTTTCGAGATATCGATCAGGAACAGGAATTGCAGCAGGGCGATGGGGGCAAGGAAAGGGAAGTAGAGCAGGAGCAGCCGAGAGAGAGTGGGAAGACAGAAAGGTCATACCCGAAACTAAGGACGTCAGGAAAGCCAGTTGTTACGCCCGAATTTCAAAAGAAAGGAAACTTGTGGTATTTTAAAGATAAAGGCGGTGAAAAGATCACTGTGAGAAAGAGGGATTGGTCCAAGGTCGATTATGACGGTTGCGTGGTATACTCGGTAGAAGGGAGAAGAACAATTCATATTGCCGAGGATATGCCTAGTTAAGAATCGTGTAGCGACAAGCATATATGCAGAATTACAGATCTGCTGTTTCTTTGGATCGACGTTTTGCTTCGGCATTGACTCACGGTGCAGCTTCCAGTGAGCCTCATTTAGTGGGCTGTGATCATGTGTTGCGCCGGCCTAACATTAAAAGCCAACAAATGAAGACTACAAACTTGATTTTCTTTCTCACACGTGCACACCAACAATCATTCTGCGCATGAGCGATTGTAAGCCTCAATGACGAGCCACATGTCGGATTCAGCTGATGTCCCGGTGACAATCGACGAAGCCTTTCTACAAGGTGCGCCTTCGACTTGCCGACATGATTTCAAACATCCAAAACTGCGCCAATTGCCAATGAGTGGATCCCAAATCCAATGGCTCGAGTATCTTGGGCATGGACACGAAGGCATTGTTTTCAAGGCCAGAATCGACAATAACGACGGCGCCTTCGCGGTCAAAGTGGTTCGTCATCTCCCGGGTCTTTTCTTTCCACAATACTGACGCGTTGATAGTTTTGGTGTTCCCAGAGGCCTAGTCCTCAAGCTTTACCTAATGGTTTCAGGGAGGTCGAATGGCCTTTCGAAGACGAAGCAGGCACTGTAGCACTCATTGAGAAGATCAGATGGGTCTACGCCGACATGAGCCCAGAGCAGTCTATCATCGTGAAGAAGGGACCGAAGTCTCGTAAAGATGCTGTCAACAACATGCTTGCTTTCAGTAACGAGACGCGTCAGTCGCCACAAGAGGGAATAGCCGATGGATTAATTATATCAACTCCGTTTCCACCATTGCCAAGCTGTTATGGGTGGCTCAGAATCAGTCAGGACGAGCTCCCTCGACTCGATCCACCCACACGTCTGGAAAGATATGAGCATCTAGAATGTTAGTGGGTCATCGTCTATGAATACGTACCCGAGAAAGAACAGAATCTAGCAATTGGACAGAACCATCTCGACTTCTTCTACACGATAGGATTTGCTTTGGAAGCCTATAAGCCTGACAACTGGCGAGGCGGTCGCCTTGTGGATCTCAATGAAATATGCTCACCCTTCAGCATAGGTTGGCGGGGCGGTGCAGTACGCCAGCGAAATGCCACTGAATGTTCGGGACACATGGCTTCAAGGCGCATACATCAAAGGCGCATCAAATTATCAGTTAATTTAAATGGGCGATCTGCAGCCAGAATCCCCATGTTAATGCAGACAGTGGGAATCTGTGGCTCTATCTGCCTGGCCGTAGTCGACGCGAGTCCAGTTCAAGGTCCCCAGGGCACGCGAAATCCTGTGCTGTCAAGTGCCTGCTGTCTTTCGCTAAACAAACTGATTCTACGTTGCACGTCCCATATTCAACCGGCGATTAGGCGAACTGTACGATTTGTCGGCCAGTCTTATCTCGATCCACCACATGTCCGATTTCCCTTCGGGTGTCGCGTCTCGTGAGCAATCCACTTCTTCCCACCGCCATCGGCTATATTTCATGACGTAGCCTATATATAGGAGAATCCACTACCAAACGAGGAGTATCGTACGCTTGAGGCTTATTGGCGAGTGCTTATATCTACCTATAGTTCTAGGCTTAGGGGGTTTGATTATATATCTTAAGACCACCAATTTCAATGTAAATAAATATATATATAGTCTAGTCAACTAGCGATGATATAACCTATCTCAATACTATTTGGAAACAATAGTATTAAAAGGATTCATTCATATACGATAGTATTATATCTTCAGCTATAGCAGATAGAATATCATAACGGCAGCAGGGGCTGTAAAGTATATCGCATAGGCATCATTCTACGAACCAAGCCTGACGAACTCTCCGAACAAATAACGTACGCATTACGAATATATCAGACCGCCCGACGCCTCGTCACTTGTATGGCCACCAAATAAAAGCAAGAAGATTCGAGTAAGGGGAAGAAAAGACTTTCTTTCATTGACTGGACTCGTCACCTACAGCTCGATTCACAAAGGTGTGCAACCGAGCCCTGAACGTATCACCGGAAGCGGTAGCCAGATTCAGATCAATACAGCAAAGCCACTCAACTGGCCTTTGTCGTTACTCGTCTACTTTAACAACGGCAGATCAGTGTTACAACTGAACATACATGGATCTCGCATTTAAAGAACCGACGTTTGTCTCAAGTTAACTGACAAAGTTACTCTCTGTCAAGCAACATAGTGCAACACACGTCGCCCTCAAACATTCAAGCACAGAACACTCACGCTGGCTGATAGATAAACAAAGGGGCATCCAATCTCGCTAGAGTCACTGGACCCAAGCCATACATACTCCACACAATCCGTCCCAGCATCTCTTTGATGATACATCATATCAGTTCTACCACAACCGCCGTAAGCAGTGCTAAGTAAGAGCCTACTCGAAAGCGCACAAGCATGTTAGGGAAATTGACATCTCAAACGCAGTACGAAGGGCATTAGAGGAGCGACCATACAGGGACCGAGGGCGACAGCCCATCAGAAGGAATATGGCCTCATGGCGAGCAACATTGTGTAATTGCAGCATAATTCAACAAACTCATTAACAAACACAACTCACTCATGGTCCCAGACCACCTCTCGCACTGGCGTTCTGGGATCCCACCTGTGATGTACTCAGCTGTCAACAGTCGGTGACAGCTGTCTGTCATGCAGCTCACGTGGGTGGCTTGCCGCATCCATGCCAAGACAGTGACCGACCTGGTGGAGAGGATAAAGCGTGACAGCGCACCATCCATGATCCTAGCACGGCCTGACAGAATCAGCCATAGCTCATGACATGTCTGCGAATGTCTCAAATCCAAAACCAGGACACTACTTCAAGCATCGGCGGCTGTCGTCTCCACGCTCAATCCGACTACTGACACTCCTCCCCTCTCCCAACCTCGCGGCCCCATTGAAACTGTCCTTGACGGAAAAAGACCTTGACAGTCTCACGCCCAGCAACAATGACTTTGAAGCACTTTCCTATGTCTGGGGATCACCGATAGACAAAGTTCCTGTTTCATGTGACGGCCAGCAGCTGCTGATCACGCCAAATTGCGAGTCTGCTCTTCGCCATCTACGACTGGCGGATCAGGAGCGTGTCTTGTGGGTCGACGCAGTCTGCATAGACCAGGGCCGTAACGCTGCGAGCGTCAAAGAGCGCAACGCGCAGGTGACACTCATGGGAGTGATCTACCAGAAGGCTGCCCGCACCTTGTGCTGGCTGGGTCCCGGGAACGACTTCACGCCGCAGTTGATGGCGCACTTGGACCGCATAGGGTCTTGTCCTTCACAGCGCGGCTTAAAAAAGCTGTTGTATTTTGACTGTATGTGTAAGCCATAATCCTTGGTGTCAATTCACTGTGGTTAACGTGTTCTATTCTGGCCGAACCACAGCGAAGCTTAAGCAGCAAGGGAAGATGAACCCGACCTCCTCCGCTCTCAATGTCATCTTCTGCAATGACTGGCACACTCGCATCTGGACAATACAGGAAGCGAGCTTCTCTCAAGATTGTCACGTTGTGTGCGGGAAATGCAGCATCTCGTGGGATGTCTATTCCAAAGCAGCCAGATTTCTTTTGTATGATAAAGACGTTGACGACGTCGATCCTCGGGCGTACAAGAGCTTTATTGCAATTGATATGCGCAATGTTCTACGAGATTATCTTTGGGGCCGTGTACCATTGGAAATAGGCGCCAGCCAGGAGGATCTGGAAGATGAGCGAGACCGACGAGTTGTCTTTCTTTCCTCTTGTCTCGCCCAATGCAACAAGCTCCAGGCGACAGAGCCCAGGGACAGAATCTACGGGCTGCACGCTCTGTATAAGAACCTCGGGATTGAGCTGCCAACGGTTGACTACGCAAAGCCACTCGCCCGCGTTTACGAAGAAGCTGCCGTCTCTATGATCATGTGGTCTCGGACGCTCAAAGTTCTTGGGGATGCCTCTCTTGATCGAGCGTCTTTCCCAAGCTGGGTACCCGACTATTCTGATGCTGACATCAAGTCATCTGTGCTGTCTGGTGATGCCACGCGCGGTTCGAAGATCACTGATAAAGCAGCGACAGAACTGAGTCCACGGCCTGGAGAGCTCCGCGTCAGTGGCAAAATTGTGGGAAGAGTCGAAGCTTTGCGGGATAAGCTCCCCGCTATAGTCGTCTTTCCGGCGCGGCTGGGGCAATGTGAATTAGGCATCCTGACCACCCCGGTTGATGGTATCGTGGATGAATTCGATACCTTTCGTCTCTTGGTGGACAAGATTCGGTTCTTCCGCCAGCTGTACCGATTATTACAAGACAATACGGAGGATAACAGCGATGAGGCCGAGGATACCTTTCTGGACATTTTGCGTCAGAAAAGCTATTCCGAGCCAAGTCAAAGCTTTGAGGTCTGGGTGGACATCATGCAGTATCCTGATACGACATATAGCCTGAAGGCTGGCGAGGATATGGTAGCAAAATGGCAGAGGGCCGAGTCAGCAGCAGGAGCGAAAGCGCCGTGGACCGCAGAGCTGAGATGTTGCGCTACTATTGCGGCTTCGTTAGTGTCAAATCAGATTCAGCGCGACGAGCAGAACTATAGTTGGGATATTCTCAGCTTAGTTAGCGAGGTGTCCGCCAATTTAGATGGTAACGCATTGATACTCGTACACCTTGACGCTCGCAGAGCGACTACTGTCGCCACAGGAGTGTCCTTGGTCCAAGAAGGAGACTCGGTGGTATTGCTTGAGGGAGCCGAGTGGCCCGTTGTTTTGAGGGAAGCAGGGGAGAGGAAATGGTCTTTTATAGGCTCGGCGTTTGTACCCGGCATCATGAGTGGTGAATTGTGGCTAGATGACGGCAAAGACGGCGGCAAGATGACTGATTTATGTGAGTTATGTCTTGTCTAAAGGGTTGATATCCCAAACATTCCAAGAAGGGCTGAAAACGGTATCTCACACCTAAGTCAGAGAGGCAAGCAAGAAGGCATGGGTACATCTACGAACTGCAGAACATGTCAGAGGGGTTAATAAGCCGGGGCTGAATGCGATTTGGTCGCAAACGCAGCAACCATCAAGGGGCGCCGCACAGAGCCGCGATGGTACTGTATGCACAGTGTGCATGGTTGGCCGTGGGACTGATGACAGCTCAAGAGAGGGTCTGTAACCCGGCAGCGCAGCCTTGTTTCCATTACGTTCGAATCTAAAGCTACCGACTCAGCTCTTTAGCACAGACCATCCTTTCCATATATTAATTCAACCCCAATCAAATCAAGAAGCGGCATCCTATACTTGTTTGTTTTATATGTACAGCACAAGATGAGGATTTCAGGAAAAGCTCAGAGGTAGGCTATTGAGTCAGGACGAGCAAATAAAACGGCTTTGACTCGTCCATCTGAGTTCGTCTGAAATTGACTCCAGAATCCTTCTTTGAAAAGCTGATCGGCTAGGGCGTTAATGCTATTTTGCCCCTGGTAGACATCTCGTTTGGCTTCTGCAATATAATTGTAGATGTCTTGCGTGCTATACCGGCATCCGCAAGGCTTTTGACCTGAGACAGGTCTTCCTTGGAAAGCGCTCGAAGGATTAGATGTGCGGTCGCATGTTGACGCAAGACCACCCTATGTATGCACTACATTCCGCCTCATTCTAAGTCAGAAGATTGTCGATTGGTTGTCCTGAAATGCCGAGATAGGCCGATTTCTCCGCTACCCATATTACCAAGCCAATTTAGGCCTGACCACGTACGCTTCATGTCAATCGCTCTTGTTATCATGACCACTATTATCTGATTGTGCAGTTGATTGCTTGGAGACTTGAGCCTTCGAATGACAGCTTGCTAGGAAATGATGTCTCTAGAGCAAATCCGACACCTCCTCAAAGGGCATGAAGTCAATGTTGAGTATGTGAAGCCACTGCCAAAGTACACGGCTGAAAAGCCATATATACTCGGTCTTGATATAGCCCTGTCGGATGAGTCGATCCGCACCAACCTTGAGTTTGAGCGGAAGCAGCTCAACGTGAGTGATGCTCGCAGTGTTCGGGATGAGTTGTCAGTCGAGGCTCAGGGATTTGAACTCCTGACAATCCCATCAGAGATTATGGCTCTCCATTTCAACCACATCAACTCTAGAAACGAGACTAAGGGTGTTCAGTCCCTGTTATCTCAAAGATTCAACACCGACAAAGTCTATCTATACGATCACGCAGTAAGATGTAGCTCGTCTTCTCCTTGCTTACTTCCTCTCACATTGTTAAGTATAGAAAAGAGGAGAGCAAAGCCAAAGAAGAAGGATACTCCTTCTCGAATCGCCCTGACCATGCAATCATTGTTCGAAATCCACACGCTGGTTAGAAACCACCATTCTCTACGGGTTTAGAGGCCTTTCAGCGCTGACCGACATCAAGATCAATCACCGGCAAGCGGGCACAAGCGCGTGACAGCTCACTTGACTCTAGAGGAGTAGAAGTATTATATATCTGACAACTGGCGAATTAGAATTATCAAGTAGCGCTCTCTTGACGGCAATATTTAGGACAAGAAGCTAAGCCAGATCCGACCCAGCTTTTGGAAACCAATTATGCGTAGAATCCAAAGCGCACCGTTACTTCTATGCGATCCATTCTCTATCACTCCCAACAGCATTATCGCATGTGATGTCGTCTCCGGGACCTATGTTGGGGAATCTTTGTTCTTACTTTACACTGAGGGTCATAGGTGGTTTTGGTTCAAGGACCAAGACGTGGACGAGGCTCTTCTATTCGTAAGTTATGACAGCCGTCCAGTCGATGGCCCCCAAAGTATGTCACCTTCATCCTTCACCATGGCTTGATACAAGTTACAATAGTAAGACTTGATATTAGCTTGCTTCCACACATCAGGCGACCTCGTCGACAATGTAGGACTAAAAGATGTGTGCCCACGGGAAAGCCTCGAGGTTAGGGCTTTAGTCATCACACCACGGGACAGTTAATACTCAATCCAACTAGGAGATCCAGCAACCTGTATTCCTGTGCCACATCGTCTATTATCGTACTAGTAGAACAGATCTATATTTAACACCTCACTCATTCCCAAGAACGTCGAGCGGAAATACAGATCCCCTAAACACAGGGGCTATGGCTGGCATTTTCGATACATTCACATGTTCTATTCATCTTAGCACACACTAATCTCTGAGAAAGAACCTTCATAACCTCTCCTTCTTGTAGGCTAGTACGCGGCAGTCGTTTTTATTACTTGCGATAGGAGGGAAGTATCTAGATTATTACTCATTACAATCCCGAAATATTTAGCTTCGTGCACCTACGTACTTGAGAATATGACTCTACTTCACAAGTCTAGATTAAAATTATCACAGTTCTTTATGTAAGCAAAAATGCGTCCTTGAAGCTATTCGTGTTATCTTCCGACCACGTTAAGCCCACGCAGCTATGGCTACGGTCTCTTTCTGCACTATCAGATGATTATAGAGACGATCTCACTTGATTGCGAGCGAGCGCGCCGTTTCTTCGACTATCTGCATACGCAACATCTGCGACATTTCGGGTGTAATCAGCAAGCGGATACATGTATCGCCCCGTGTCAATCGTAGTTGGCCATGAAGTAGCTTCAAAGGCGGCTTTGGCCAGCTTGATAAGCATTAGGTCACTTCCTATTAGAGGATAAGTCAATGTCTAAACTGAAGTAGGAAACTACTGACCTTTTGCTCCCATTATAGTGCTACTTACTGGTAGATATTTAGAATGACCGGAAACTCTCGACTGGTATGGCATTTGACCAACTGTGAAGAATTAGTTGAACACAATACACTTTAGGCAGAGGGTTAATGTAATGCAAGCTACGTACTATTAGCACAGACCACCAGCTTTTCTGCTATATTAGGCTTAGTCAATCGATTAGCGAAATTAGAGAAACTTCACTTTGGATTCAACCTTTTGCCACCCACTGTAGCCCTGTTGGCAGATAACAGCCTAACTGTTACCTACAATCATAATATACTAAGAATTCCCAGGTCCTACAGTATATGTCTACATCCTTACAATTATCCCCCCTCCAATAAGCTTGTCCTCGAGACTATAGTGATCGCTACAGGCTCAAGCGCTAGGAAGGTAGGCCGGACTCTCCACGCCTAGAGCAGAGCCCCCTTGCTCAGGTAACACAACTATAGTTAGACCCCCAAGGGCTCCACTAGGTAGGCCTTATGAGCAGGATAATGCTAGTCTTATTTATCTTAATTGAGACCTTATAGGGAATTGAACCACCAGCCTCTTGGTGCTAGCATAGGCCGCCCACATAGTGCTGAGAAAGTGTAAGGATATTGCCCTAGGCTTACGTAATTACCAACACGACCAAAAGATCAGCATTCTCAGCATTATATACTGAGAATTCCCAGGTCCTACAGTATATAAGGCCTACATCCTTACACTGAAAGACGAAGACCCTTTCGGTCGTCAACCATCCCCGCTGGGCCGTATGATCGCTAAGGACGAGAATGGCGAAGAGGACCTTTTCGAGATCGATAAGCTCCTGCAACGACAGATAAGCTGGAAGGGAGCCAGACCGACAGTTCAATATCTTGTGAAGTGGAAAGGATACCGAAGTCAGTGGAACCCTCCCCTCTACAGCTTATAGTAGCGCTTGCGGCGGCTTTCGAGCTGGGAACGTAGCCTCCCAGGCACTCATGAGCTGGACGAGGAGAGCCTCTTGGTGCCTTCCGGCCAGGGCGGCAAGCCCGAAGGGATGGCCGTTAAAGTCGAGGTACGACAGTGGCATCGCGGCAACAGGGTAGCCTAAACGGTATCATGATAGTTAGTGAATATAGTTCATTGCGCATCCTTGCCAGGATGGTTGTGTGACACTCACCACCGCTCGCGGCCATGGTTGAAATGAATCCATCGGCTGGGCCGATTATGACGTTGACTCCATGGGTTTGAAAGACGCGCTCCACCCCCGAATCCCTCGCCACCTTCCGCATGTGGGCGAACAGGCGGTGATAATCCGTCGCAGAAACGTTCTGGTTCTCACATTTGATAAAGGTGTCCTGTCTCGGATGATCTAGATACTCGTCAGCGGCGAGCAGTGCGACTCCCAGGTGCGAATCATTTACATACGCGGGGGCAACTCCTTCTCTGCGTGTTCTTTGTTGAACTCGATAATGTCAGTAATGGTGCGCATCTCGCTCTCTCTAAGGTCCTGAAGATAGGCGGTGAGATCTCTTTTCATATCGGACACTATGGAGAATTATGTCAGGCGAGTTGCAGGAGCTAAGAAGTGCTGGCTAGCAACATACTGGTGATGATATCCAGAGTATTCTTGCCTTCCAACTCAAATGCATCGACTGTGACAAGGTCGACGTCGTCGACGAATTTGTCTACTTTTGTCTTGATCAAATCGTACGCCTCACGAGTCTCCTTCAACTATCTCCAAGTTAGTCGTGGAGACGAGGAACTGGGTGCTGGGGATGTTATATACTATCTGGGCTTCGGCGCCGTCTGCCGGCTTTATGATCTTGTCCGGGTATCTCCACTTCGAATAGTCTAGAGTTGCGACCGATATACCGGACCACGAGCCGGTCAGGTTTTTTGTGTATGACTCAGACGGAGACCTAGAGGCGAGAACATCAAGCAGCACAGCCATGTCATGGGAAGTCTTGGTCATTGGCCCAGCCGAATCAAAGTTGGTTGACATGGGCACTATTCCGTGCTGGGGGATGAGGCCAATAGTGGGCTTGATGGTGTACAGGGCAGCTCTTCCTGCTGGGCAGAGGAGCGATCCATCAGTCTCGGTGCCGATGGAGATGGGGGCGTAGCCAGCTGACACTCCAACAGCGGAACCGGATGACGAGCCCGAAGGATTCTTGAGGCGGGTTAGGCACATTCCCTACGTCGGGAACAGGAGTTGAGAGCTCACCGAGTGTCCGTCCTTGGAATCGTCGGGATCTAGGCCGCCACGGACATAGGCAGACTGCACTTGGCCACCGATGGCAGACCAGCCGCTCGGCACCATGGAACCACTGTTACAAACCATTAGATGTCGTCAGGTGACGAAAAGGGGGTCCCTTACCGAGAATTGGAAAACTCCTGCAACGCAATAGGTTAGTTACCGCACCAGATGGATGCGGGACGGGGAATTTGGGTACATACGCTGAGATTAGCCTTGCCCAGGATAATGGCGCCCGATGCAATGAGCTGTGTTGATGGCTAGTCAGCAATCTGGGAAGGCACGCGAAAGATATAGGGGCTACTGTACCAGATCAACGAGCTTGGCGTTTTCCTTGGGCTTGGAACTCCAGAGCGAGAGACTGCCCGCCGTTGTTCGAAGACCGGTGTTCGGGTGTGTCGCGATATTATCCTAGGCGGCCCGTTGAGAAACCACGATGCCTCAATGCCACAATCCACGCGACACGTACCTTGACGAGGACGGGGATCCCGTGCAGTGGACCGCGGACCTTGTCAGCAGCTCTCTCCTCATCCAGAGTCTTGGCGACCGCTTGGAGGATATCCAGGGGCGTAGTCTGGATCATGGCGTGGAGGTAGCCGTCATGCTTCTGGATCTGGGCGAGATAGGCATCGACGAGACCGGCGCTGGTGATGGAACCAGCAGTCAACATCTGCTGGAGAGTTTTGGTGTCGGCCGTGAGTAAGTTGGGCTCCACCATCTTGTGCGAGCGAAAGGCCAAGCTAGGGGGGGTGTGGCGGCGCACGAAGTCGCGGAGAGGACTGAACAATGTCATGAATGCCAGGCTTGCCAGCGAACCCCAGACTGCGAGCCTGAGCAAACCGGAGACCAGGGACGAAGAGCGCGACGACGATGTCATGAAAACCATCCGGAAGTGGAAGTGGAAGTGGAAGTGAAAGCTGGGTGTTGTCGCTAATGCAACGGCGCGCGTTTATGTGTAAGAGACGACGGTATGAAGTGTTTTGTTAGAAAAGTCATTTCATTTCATAAAAATGCCTGATTGAAGCCTGGAGAATGCCTCGACTTGACGCGAGCTATTGCCGGCCGTGCGGTTGATCACGAAGCAGACTCAGCCGCCGTCCTTAAGAAGCTATTTTCTAACGCACTGGAACAATCCCAAGTCCTCGAACAATACCTAACCTACTTACACTCGTCGTTTCACCCGGGCGAAGACGACCATGTGCGCGTCGCGCGGCTGTTGATAGCCATCGTCGAGTTTCTCAGGCGAGACACCGACGTGTCGGCATCCTCCATCGATAGTCATCTTCTCGGCTCCGATAATCCCGCATTCAAGAACTCTGATGATTCCGGCGACGGTGGCAGCGATGATGATTCAGTCGGCAGATCTCGCCGTGAGGTGCTGATATTCATGGCTCTTGGGTGGATCACGAACCTGTTCATCCCAAAGCTGACCGACGGCACCTTTCTTGTTGATACGGAGCATGCAACCGGGTACCAGACGTCGCATGTTGCTGCGGACCTCGCCTATCGCTCTGTTCTCGAGGCTCTCCACGAGTTTGGAGATATTCTGCCTACGCGGAGACGATCTGAGAGACAAGGTGACCTCGAGGCCGGCGCGATGCCTGGTGCGTCTGGCGCCGACTTCCACATGTTCCGCATCGCAAGCATGAACATCTCAACTCTCCAATCAGTAGGCAGAATCAAAATCGAGTGGACCAGCTCATTTGCCAGTCACCTCGACTTTGACCCCGCACGCCTCGACGAGAATACGGGGGAAGCTACTCCCATCCTCAAGCTCTTTCGCTACCCGAGCCTCTGTTATCTTTACATGACAGAGTCGTCTCTACTGAACCGGTAAGTCTGCCCACCCCTGATTCTTTGACTATTCTAAGCCCAGCGAGCCTTGGGGGTGACTTTACTGACTGTGACTGTAGGCTGCTGGAAAACTGGTACGCGGAGGACGAGAAGCCCGTGCGCTTCACGACAATGGCCCTGATGCATGAAATTCGACTCTCCTGACAGCTACTCATCTGGTTTGACCGGAGATCCCGCGCGACATACCTCCGAAGCCTCCGAGCCGACGCCCTGGGCAGCTGTTTCGATCAAAAACTTGACACGCTCTGTCTCTGGAGGCAGCAGGGGCTGTTCCTCGAGCGCTTCCAGAGAGATCCCTTGCAGATCCGAGAGACATTCTACAGCTCGTCCGACTTTCCCATCTTCTCGGCTCGGCTCGTCAAAATCGATCGCTTCATCAACAGTATCCAGCCTAACAGGATATCGTCTCTGTGGGAAGACAAAAGGGACATGTTAAGATGGTACACCTTCTGGGCCGTCATCATCTTGGGAGTTCTCAGCCTCGTCATCAGCCTTGTCCAGACGGCGATTGGCGCCGCACAGGTCGAGCTAGCAATACAGTCGCTCAATTCTGGTGACTGGCCATCGAGTTCGCCATAACCGGGTTGGAGGGTACCGAAGCTTTGTTAAGCAGATCGGGCCATGTATAGAAATGTAGAGTAGAAATTTGTTGACAAAGGAGACTTTGTCACAGTCGGTGCATTCGAGTCAGGGACAGAGACACTTTCATCTTGTTGGTTTGGTGGCGACCTTGTTGCCCTTGGCTGGACTAAGGAATGTTATGGTGCTAGGGGCCTGGAGCTCTAGTCATAGCAGCAGCGGTGGAGGCCAAAATCTGTGTGTGTATACCTGCATGCGTGACTTGCTGAGTGGCTAGTCAGTCCTATAAACGGGCCTATCTAAGGGCGTCTGACACCGCCCACGACCAAGGTTTGCCACTGCTACTGTGCTTGTGCCTGTTGATGCTTAGTAGTCGTCGACGACCGATACGTCAAGTGTGCTACCTAAGTATCAGAGAAACCCCGCATGTGCTCTTATATAGCAGCGGCATATATATTCTGTAGGCACACTCCTTCACCCATTTGCGGGGTCTTGAGTCTTACATACCACCATTAAGGATCATGTCTACTTCTCAGCCCCAGCGACCGGTTGCAGGGTCAGATAAAGACATAATGTCTGGGGATGTACTGGCAAATATCTCATTTATACAGGATGATCCAGAGCTTTTCAAGAAGGAAAAGCCTTACATGTCATTGCTCCCCGACGACAGCTCCTTTCCCATCACAAACTGGGCCTTCGCGTCTGACCAGCTAACGCCCATCCATGATATGCGCTCCAGGATTTCCGAGCTGCGCTTGAACAACCACGGCTTCATCATTGTTAAAAGTCAGCTACGATTCCACGGTGTGGCCCATGCTGTCGGTCAGCCCGACCCTCCGGCTCAACTTATCGAGTACCTGGCAGATATCACGAACGTTGTGAAGGATATCACTGGCGCCGAGAAGGCATATTGCATCGATTGGCGGGTATGATAAGGCATTGGTCCGGTCCACTCTTGAACAAGCATGATGTGTACTCATAACTTTTCATCATAGTTCCGCAAGGCAGGCCGCCAAGATATCATTGACGGCTTCGAAGACAAGGATCCCAAAAGGCACTCTTACACTCATCCAGCGTACAAGGCCCATGCGGGTGCGGACATATATAGTTCCCTTCGCTCCCCCCTCGATCTTCTTGCTGACGGTCTGTTAGATTTGTCTCTAGATGGCGGCTGGCTGACGCTGAGAGCCTATCTTTCGGAGACGGAGCGTAAAGAGATCGATAAATGATAATGCTCCATTCTCGGGAGTTGTGAAGCCTTTGGCGGTGACGATGGATGGACTTGATTTTGCATTCTTGATTACCCGAGTAGTGGAACTAAGCGACCTGCCTGCGAATTGACCACGGAGTAACGAAACCTTCCTCAACAATGGTACCACGCTCCCATGTTTCATGTCGTTTACAGTTGGCTTATAACTTTCCCAAGCTAACGGAACGGTTGTGAACCACTTCGGCATTATGGATGGCCAGAGATTGACCCTTCCTTGTCAATAGTCTTTATAATGATATAAGGTCGACTTGATATCAAAGTATAAGTCTTTCTTTATGTTTTCTAGACAGTCTTACGTGGATACTTTGAAGTCGACCCTTCATAATTTATGCATGTTGCTCAAGTATCTGCTGTGGGTACCAGAGTTTGATACACAAACGTTGGATAATCGCCACCCCCACTGGAATCGTCATAACTATAAAATGCAGTGCCGTACGTACCAACTTCGCACCTTATTGATGCTTCCTCAAATATTCGTTGTTCTCGCGAAATTCGTGATACCAACGACATGAACCTGGCCGACACGGCCCAAGCGGCCCACAATGATGATGACGGCCCCGTTGACCTCACACTTTGGGGATCGGGTGAAGATGACGAGTTTCCGAACCTCGACTGCGATGGCTCGGACCCCGAAAAAGGCGTTGCATGCTTGGATATCCCATTGGGTGACTGCTGCCAGGGTGAGAATGACGAGCTGTTTGACAGCATTGAGCACAATACAGCTCCTGGGTGGACGAGATTAGTGGCCCACGCAGGCCCTCCTGAGGATCATTGTCAGCAGGTGATTACCAGCACTGACCACCTCGATTGCTTATCCGGTGGTCGTTCGGGTTTTACTATTTACGGGGCCTCTGTGGAGGGCTCTGAAGATGATGGGAGTGATGATGGGGGTGACCATGGCGATAATGCCGCGGCAGAAGCGGAAACGACGGGACGAGAAGTGAAAAAGAAACGGGCCGTTCGTGCAAGTCACTATACCTATCGCCATCCGGATGGATTCCTTTGGTACATCCCTATCAACTCCTCTCTCGGGGAGGCCTACCGCAAGCTGGCTACTGGGCGTGAGAAATCCCAATTCATTGCCGAGCACGGTGTACCACGTGGGTGTTGGGACAATGGTACATTAGTACGAGTCAGGAACAACAAGATCATCAAAAGGGGGAAGGGGGATTGTCCTTTGCGCCAGCAAGGGGGGCAGCAAGCAAGTACACAGCGAAATTAAGCCGAGGGCTTCTGCGGCCTGTCTAGGATTTTGGCTTCTTGATATAGATTCCTGGGTTCCTTTTTCTACAACAATAGTAACGTAATGGGGTATTTCGACCTCATCCTCCACGCGTTCTTGACTCACTTACACAAGCCTCTCCGTGCTCCGCTCAAACTCCTTGTTAGTGAACTCCCGCTCGCCCCGGCTCGCAATCTCGGCGTTCTTCGCCTCGCCCTCCTTGTGACCGGCGAGGCTGTCCAGCGCAGCCTTGAAATAATTTTGAGCCATCTATTACCTATTATAAGTCTCTTTAATATAGATATGATAATAGTAATACAAATATAACCCTATTTAGCTATTTCTACTTTAAGCCGTCTCGTAGACTAGCATCAATATCTCATGCTTAAGCTACCAGTATATCCGATACCACCTCCAAGAAATCTTTTTTTTCATTTTTTTTTTTTTTCATCAAATATCATAGCCGCCTTAGTTCCCTACCAGACATAGGTAGAGTCAAAGAGACTTGGGTATAGCACATGCTTCATCGATTGCAGCTTGGCGTAGTCTGACTAGAAGTGCTACAATTTGATATTATATTGACATTTCAAGAGGGCTAATCGGAGAATAATGCCCCATAAGTGTGCTGCCCTGCCCTACCCCTCTCCTCCATCTTCTCCTCCATCTTCACTGTAGCTGGAAGTCCTGGTCCAGAGCTTCCGCTTGCTCAACAGCTCTCCTCTCCTCATTCTCGAAACGAGCCTCGTCTTTAGTGATGATCCGGTCGGGTGAGGTGGAGGCCCGCCTACGCCGTCTGGTCTTGTTGCCAAGTTGTTCGCCGCCGTTGTCTTCGGGCTGGACCTTTGTCCAGGTCTGGACTGCATGCGCCAGATCGAGCATGCCCGCAAGCCGATCGTATGTGACGGATACCTTGGTCAGCTCGAGGCCAGGGCTGTGGCGGCCCGTCTCGAAATCGCTGAGGACAAGCGGTAGTTCCTTGGCGCCATGTAGATGCTCGCCAGCGCTCGACCGGAAAGGCTACAACCATGAAAGATGTGCGCGTTAGACATGTGTGTGACTCTTGTCGCTCATGCACGGTCCGATCGTCTCGTCTTTCGACATGGGGAAGGGGGGGATGACAAACGTACCTCGAAGGAAACCACCTCGGCCATGTCGAAGACGGTTCCCGGTGTAATGCCGTCCTCCACCACGTCTACTGCTTTCCACAGCGACACAGTCGCTGGCTCCTTGCCATCGCCAAACGGGATGTTGATGCCGAGGACGGTCTGGATCTTGCCCTCAGAGCCGTCCATGTATCTCTCGGCCTTCTTCCTGAGTTTTTGGGGTGTCTGAGAATACGCAACCTCAAAGACTAGTCCTGGGAACTTGGTACCAGGGGTCAGGAATTGACCGTCCGGTTGCTGCCTAGCAAGCTGAGGCTGGAGATTGTTGTTCTCGTCGGCGCCTGCGTTGGACGACCTGTACCGGATGCGGGATGATCCGGCGCTCACAAGACTCCGAGCAAAGTCTCGGACACGGTCCGATGGCGGGTTGCCGCGGCAAGCCGGTGGTGACCCAGCTGCAATGGTCTTGAGCTTCAGCTTGATCTCCTCTGTCAGGGAGTCAACAAATGACTCGTGGATTGGACTTGTCACTCGTATCTCGAGGAGTCCAGGGATTGGGGCATAATCGAATCTATGAGACTGCGAGGTCAGACCAATTAACATGCTACTCAGGCCAAGGGCTTTTGCACCCCATCGCAATCGTTCTATTTCGAGAAGGTATGCTTGCTAAGAGCGCTACTATGCCCGGCGGAAATTTATCGCAGACAAAGGCACAGCGCCGTACGGGAGGGAAGGAAAAAGGGGAAAGGGGAAGGGGCCACGAAAGAAGGGGCCGGGTGTATTTGTGTGTGTATGGAATCCTGTTTCCATAGATTTAAGATTCTAGGAGGAGCAATCAATCATACCGTAATTTGTTCCGGACGTATGAGTTTAGCAAAGGGCGCGATCTGAGCTCCTCAAAGAGCTGGAGGTAGCGACGTGGCCGCAGCAGGATTGGCGCTACTGCTGCTGCTGGTGATGAAACGTTGGTAGGACGTTGGCCGCTGCGGCAATCCTCCAGAAATTTAATCAAAGCGTTGAGGTTGAGGTTGAGGTTGGAATTGAGGTCGAGCGGCGCTGCTTCGCAACCTTTTTCGTTCGGCTCTATTGCTTCCTGTTGGTTCTGGCCTGGTTTGTTGAAAAAGATACGTCAGTGACTTGTTCGTCATCGTTCTCGAAGGGGAAAAGTAATAGCGAGCCTAAGAATAATTTGGGTTATTTCTTAGGGAGGAGGGGGGGGGGGGGGGGGGGGGGGGGGGGGGGCCGCAACACATACAGTCGGACGAGCAAGGCTGAGCTGGATCATCCATAGCGCGGGGGCGAGGAAGAGGGATCCGATGGGAGTTGGAAAGTTGAGAGGGGAGCAGCGAGTCGGCGACGGTACCACCGCGGTCCCAGACGGTGAGAAATGAGGAAGAAGATGAAGGTGCCAAAGATCCATCACCACCATCATCCTCGAGGTTGGTAGGTGCCATGTGGTCATGTGATGTGATATGATGTGATGTCGTGCGTATAGATCGTTGGGTATGCGTGAGTGTGAACGCACGCAAATAAAAGGCTTGTCAGCCGAGTGGGAAAAGTTAAGATCCAAGGCCATGATCGCGTATCAGGAGCAGGCCCGCCACTTGAACCTTATGCGACAGGAGGACATGCAATTCCTCCGACTGCCTGGCCGGGATCGGGACAGTAGATTCGTTTTGAATTTCACCCAATCCCGCTCTTCAAGGATAAGGCCACTGGCTGGATCTATTGCCTCAGAGCCAGGTGCCCGCCGATCGGCCCCCCGTGAGGTACTTGGCCGGGCACGGGAATGCACCCAGACTGGGCATACCGCCCCGTCGACTCCAGCATCTGCCACAACGCATCCTCACAGCCCTTTGACGGCAGCCTCGACGATTCTCACAACACTGGGAAGGCTGAAGCAAATAAAGCTGCAAACTCCATGACAAATATCGGCGAGCCCCATGCTCTACCCAAGCTGGTTGCACCGTTGGGATCACTGGTCGTGGTGCCGAAGAGCCCCACCGGAGACATGAGAGAAGCGAGAATGCAGAGCGCCTATGACGGAGCAGCTTTGGTCCACATAAGGAATCAAGCTCTTTCCTACATAGGAAAACCCGACCCTCCCAATCATGCCGAAATCACAACATTCACTACAGACGGTAAGAATATCAGTTTCCCTGCATACTATGCGACTGAATCAGAAGACGGCACACTTGAATATCACCAGTTTCCTGTCAAGTCGACAAGTTTGGTTAACTCTCACGAAGAATATAAGGAAGGCCGAAGAGGACTCAGAAACGCCTAGGACCATGCAAAGAGACAGTCATAAGCGCTGAGAGACCAGCTGAAGGAGCACTATAAGCAGCAGCGTAGCAGTGGCCTGCACCCTATCGCCGAGGGAGCGCCGACTTTGCCTATGCCAGGCACCGAATCACTAGACACTTACGAGGATGAGGACGACTATGAGGTCGTCGAACCATAGCCTGTCTACCAGCCAACACCCCCTACATCATCTAAGCCGAAGCATAGTATATCGTACCATTCGCACCATTCATACTCGACGTTATATTCGTCAAAGGCCCCCTTATCTATACATAGTTCTACCTACAGCAGCAATAGCAAGCGAAAAGCTTCGTCCTCACAATCGTCCCATAAGTCTTCCGGACATGTTAGCAAGCACAGAAGCTACTGGAAGAAGGATGCTATAAGCGGACGTTATTATCATAAGCATTCGGATGGTATCGTCTCTTGGCTTGACGACGACGATGTAGACGATAGATGCGACTAAGTATTGTCGTTGGGACATTGATTATAAAGAAGGGGAAATCTATCATCAATTGCCTAAGTTATATTAGGGTTATACTTCTATATAAGTATGGTTGATTATATATTCTTTATATCTAATATCTTTAACTAGCTGAAATATTATCAGGGTCCACGTCCATCCTATGGCAAAATGACGTAGGTAGAGGCATAAAATATGGACGACAAAAGGTATATCCCTAGGTCTTCTTCCCCAAGTGTTTGTCTTATCAACGAACTCAACTCTTATCCAATGTTATCATCTACCTTCATGAGACTATATCATCATATTGTAACCGATTTCCATAGGCAGATATCTACTGAAACAAGGCGGTATCCGATTAGCCACCAGCCTCAGACTAATAAAATTGAAAGCATTACGAGGTGACGAGCGAATCCAAAAAAAGCGACACTGCTCATCTAGCATGACAATGCCTGGCCCTAGGAAATTTCTAGATCTGCGGAGAGATATTATCTTCGACCAGATGTCACTAGTGCACGACCTCGCATTATCACGGGCTGATTCCTGTTTTAGGCAGGACCTTTAACCATAATTGCGAGCGTATTAGGACAGTCACTGCCAGGCTCTCAAATGTTTCTCGTTGCCGTAAGCCCCGACGAGGGATCTAGCCAATGCGTCATTTGTAATAGGTAGAAATAAGTGATAGTTTAACATGATAACCCGAGAATAGTTTTTGCAAGGTTAGCTCTGAGTGCCCTTCTGCTTCTCTTGTTTCCGAGGAAGGAGGATGAGACAAACAATCGCAGGCAAGGCGCAGGGAATGATGACTCAGAGAATGTCTATGGAAACATTGATAGCTCCCCATTATAGCCCAAAGCCACAATGTGTATACTTATGGCGAGATAATTGAAGATCAGTGTGGCATCAGCCGCCTTGGGTACGCCAAACAATTGCAGCGCGGCGTGCAACCACATCGTGACAAGTGTTGAGTAGACGACCCTGTTTTCAGTTAGCTGGCATCGCCCACTTCACGTCAGCCGGCCCTCGGCTTCTGGACGGGACTGTCTACATCTGATGACTCCCGAGGGCTCGCATCACAGGGCCGCAGTGTGCAGTGTCTGGGCGATTATCATCTGTCGTAGGATTGCGACTATCGAGCTGCGCGGAGGAAGATACAGCCTTGTGTTGTTGTTGTTGCTGTTGTTGCTGTATGTCATGATCGAGCAGTGGCTGCTCGGACGTCGTTTCCTCGACACCTTCCTCGGTATCGCGGCTGAGCGACATTGTTGGCACCATGGCTTTTTTTCAATCTCCAGTAACTGTTGGGTCGGAGGATAGGGTCTCTCTCTCTCTCTCAATTCATTCGATCCTGTGCTTTTCCGTTTCCCTGATCTTGGTTGTTGAAGGACGGTCAGGCACACTACAGCTTCCGGCCGGCGACTTGACGAACATGCGAGGTCGGTGCCTCCGTATGTAGGGGCGATTTGTCAAGCGCCTTGGCGCGAGTGTTTCCTGGGCGAATCGTATTCGACAGCAGTGCATGGATAATAGGCTGGTTTTCGGGATACTACCTCCGAGCTGCCCTAATGCAGGTAGGGGCCAAACTTTAAACACCGCATTACTACTCAGCCATGTGGGCACCTTGCTGGCCTGCGGGCGTGCCGCTTAACCGACCGCCGTACAGCAAATCTGATATGAAGTCAGGGGGCTGAGCCGACAATGGATGTGGGCCTACCCACTGCCACAGCACTCTACTGCATACAACTGACAATGTATGTGGATGTGGGTCTGCCATATTTCACTTTGCCACACGTCTTTCAAAGCGTCAAGAAGGGAATTAAAAGTCAGTCTCGATTTAGAGATATTTCGGTGAAAATCTGATTTGGTAAGACTGGCCATGCCATGCTAAAACTGGAACCATACACCGGCAACATCGCTCGGCGAGCGCGTGAGGGATCACGCATTTACGCTTTAGCCGGCGCCACCCCAGTATGAGTATGGCTGTATCTAGTGGCTATGCTGTGAAGCGGTTAGAGGAGCTTGACCGGCTATCTTAGCGCTGCGGCGCTAGCTCTTTGCTGTGTATGTATTTTGACGTTTGTCGCACATGGAACCTCTTCGGCCTACATTCTTCTACTTTTTCGCAAAGATCATTATTAATTATTAGTTAACAAGGAGGTCGCTACTCTTTCCATGCGGGTACTGCTACCCTTGTCAAATAAACAGAATCTTCGAAGTATTAGGACTCATGTTCTTTTCAGTAGATTCGCCCTAGCCAACCTCACAATAATTATCCTGGCGGAGAAGTACTTTGTATGCTGTATATTAGCAAAGCGACGTATTGCAATGAGTGGCGCCTACACGAACCTTCCGGAAAAGCGGAAGAGCCAGGCTCTAAGCGTGACAAGGTGCAAGGGCATACTAGAGCATGTTGGTTCAAAAGCTACCGAAAAGCGGCCGATGCCCCGTTACTAACGTCTCAAGTTCAGCCAGCTGCATTCGCACCTGCATAAACCATATCACAGCTTCGAAAGGCCTATTGTTGTATCTGTCGATTCGAGGTAACGGGAGATATTAAGCGAACGAAGAGAGGGGGTATTGTTGTGGGTTGAAGGGGACGTTAGAAGGACGCAGTCTCTGGCATGTCGGAGGCTGATGGCCTACTATAAATAATGGCCGAGGCCTTCAGATTCTTCTGCTCGAATCTATCGTCAGCTTAAGAAAATTTAGCCAACGGAAGTTGATTGGCGTCGTACCCATCATAATCATTCTAGATCTACCATATAATCACACATTTCATACACCGTGCTCGGTTTGCCCAAGATGATACTGCCTCGTTCCTGCGTTGCTGCAATTCTGGCTTGTCGGGCAGTATTCGCTGCTCCTGCTGCTTCTGATCCCGGCACCGCCATTGAGATTAGCAGCGCCAATGATGCGAACCTGGTACTGAGGACTCTTGATGGGAGAGCTTCCATTTGTGCAGTACTAGATAGGACTGTTCGTACCATTGGCACCAGCAGGGCCACGTAGGTGTATCTATCTATATTGATGGGCTATTCACTAAACTTTGGCCTAGTATTGCCTATATCACACTGGGAAACTCCTTTGCACGTGGTGTCTGTCAGCTCACAGGATACCCAAATTGCGGCGATCTTGCATATGTCATCCAGGCTGGTTTCACTCTCCTCTATATTGCGGCTGCTCACTACTCGGGGTCAATCCCTGAGACTCTACATGTCCCTGGGAAGAGGGCGATTGACGCCCAAGAGGCTTACCTTCTATGGTGGCAACTTTCTCTTCTCAACAATACTATATCTTATGATGCTATCACTTCTATCCCTTTTGACATCACAGAGGAGAACCTTACGAAACGCGAAGGCGATCCTAACCTGATTGCTCGTGTTCAATTCAGCGGGCTAGTCCACCCTGAAACGGGTAGCAAAGTGAATGTGGTGGCCAACCACTTTGAGGATGGGATGACGGTTCTACACTTGCCCATTGATAAAGGTGGTAACCTTTCTAAGCGTGTCGATGGAGCTGGGTTTAAGATCTCTTTCACGACTCGCGAAAAGTCACTCCTATCAACTGCCCACCAGTCTGAGATGTCTTACTATTATGCTACACAATGGGCCACGCTAGCCATGCAGTATACACTAGACGATATGATAGGTTTTGCTGAGACAGATAGAAGTGCCAACTTCTATTATCGTATCATCCCAGAGCTTAGAGGCTTTGGAACAAACTATGAGTCAGTCGATATATGTGGTGGCATGGCGGGTTACCTGTAGCCGAGTCATATCTTTCGGCATATAACCCGTCGGATTTGTTGGATGCTACCCAGGCTCGAACGCACTGATGGTGAAGCGCAAAAATAGAATCCAATAAAGTAGGCAAATAGAAAGTCTGCACTGGCCACGGAAATTCAAATCTCATTGCGAGCAACAAGCAATTGGCGACATCATGAGCTTCCCTGGTAACATCAGTGGATGCATATCGAACTTTGCTTTTTGTATCAGGAGACACGGCATAATGTGGAGACTAAGTCAAATTGTAAGAGACGAGGTAAACATATATCAATACGAGATGCCGTCTATTCGGTCTGATTCTGAAATTCAGAGACCTCAACTGGATATCCAAGCTACACAAGAGCATTCAAACAAAAGTTGTCAAGTCGGGCCAAACTTCTACAACCTCAATAATGCGCGGCTCTGGCAGAGCCATATCCCATATCATGGCTTAAAGCTCAGATGGTAGATGAGTGAGGGCGAAATTATCCTGTCGGGAACTCTGATTGCTTGGTATTTTTGGTATTAGGCCTTCTGCCTTTGGTTTGATATGTGACGTAGTGCCCCCCATGATAATCAAGTCCTAGATGCAGGAGCTCAAGATAGCATACGGTGAAGGTTGGTATATGGATATTTTTATCTCTCGCAAACGGATGTTGCATGGTGAAACTCTCCGGTTGACAACCGGTATAGGTCGGCAGAGTAATAGGTCAGGGACTAAGGTCCACTCGGCCTAATCCGACAAGGCTGAGCCAGGTCTGTGACACACCCTGAAGCCACCCTTTGGGTTACAACCTGTGACAATAATGCTTTATGTAACGGGCCAGATAGATAGTCTATTCAACTGGCTATGGTCTCAATGACGAGAACAATTCAACTAA
>NW_006921414.1:0-1045 GCF_000392275.1 Phaeoacremonium minimum UCRPA7
ACTATCTATCTAGCCTATTATAGTAGCCAATTGCTTTATTCCATGATTAGTAGAAGCTGACAGTCGGAGTAGTCTTAGGACAATCCTTGTCAAAGTCTCTATAGTCTTTTCCTTATATAAATCGTTAAGGCTTAGCCTTAACATTTTCTCCTATATTGGCAAATGCCATTAGATTATCTAGTATATTCAATTCGTCAGCAAAGCTTCTTTTTCAGAGTCTTAATAGATTGAAATTAGCGGTTTTAGAACTTTAGGTAACAGTCCTATCAAGATTCTATAACCTCCTACTTAATATCCTCTTAAGTAGAATTATATATATAAAAGTCAGAATCAAGGGACTATATATATAGGCCATTTCGGTTTTCCAGGTTTTAGACCATTCCTATTGGTAAGAATAAAGCCTAATCAATCTTTAAAAGACGTTAATTCTCAAGAAATTTTATCATAGTTAAGTTGATAAAGTAAAGTGGCAGTATATATAGGTTATAAAAGTATATCTAGCTACCTTCCAACCATCTTTCTAAAAAATATAAATATTTATTAAAATCAAAGTTTTAATAATTAATCAAAGTTTGATTAATCTTTAGATTGCTTTAAAAGTTTAATCTTTTATTATAGTTTATCTTAATGACAGTCATATTTTCAGCTTAATAAAGGTATATTTTCAAGTTTTTTAACTATATTCTAAAGTCAACTTTAAACGTTAGACTCTTTTATTCTTTAAGTCTTCTAAGTAATTCGACTTTAATTAGCAACTAATCGTCTTTATTTTGTTTATTTTCCTTTCTAGTTAATCTCTAAGAGGTTACGATTCTATATATATAGACATTATATTTAGAGTATTTATATGGTCGTTAGGCGTAGGTTGCCACCTTTCTGAATATATAGAATCGCTATTCTTATCGATTATCAGGTCTTAACGTCGTTAGCTATATCTCTAGAGATTATCGTTTGTAAGGTATTGACAGACACCTACAGTAATACTACTCTTACACTATGGTCGCCAATAAAATAGGGCAGCAGTGCCTACTACTGACCAACACCC
>NW_006921415.1:0-2098 GCF_000392275.1 Phaeoacremonium minimum UCRPA7
TATGATAAGACTTGCATTGAGCTAAGGGGTTTGAAGATTAGGATCATGATTTTAGATGACGGTCGAGTACAATGCGGGAGGTCGACCTACGCTGAGAATGTGGTACTGGGACAGCCCAATAGTAGTGAATGGGCCGGCACCAGACACCGAGGTATAGGATCTGTATGACCACGTAACCAATAACGCAATATGCCCCAGCTATCTTGACCGCTAAGCCTTCATTGAGTCCCGACCTGTTGCAGTTATGTCAGTGAGTATGCGCGATATGATAACACCGAGGAAAGGGCATACGTCATGCGAGCATATAGAATGAGGAGACACGCTTTGACAAGCCACAAGGTAGCCAGCATAAACTCTTCGAGGGCGAGGAGCATCTTGCTGCCCCATATAGCCTTCTTGATCTGAGAAGCGTTCCATTGCTCCACGACTTCATCCGGAACGTAATTGCTACCATTTATAGCAACTTGATTGGACGACACAACGACTCCTGTGAGGGAAATCTTCCCCAACAAGTCAGCTCAGCAGGTCAGGGCGACGTGAGAGACGTCTCAGAACACACCACAGCAATCAGCATCAGATACTCATCTAGCTGATATCTCTTGACAGACCCCAACCGAACCCATCGTGATGCAAAGCGGCAGATAACTGTCACGAGTGCAAAGGCCCAAAGCGTCCACGAGCCGACGGCAAGGGAGCGATTCGAAAGTGTCATCTTTAGTGCGGCTGAGGCTCGAGTGCGTAAGTAGGCCGATCCCCTTAGCCGAGCTGTGACATCACGGCGCGTAATTTGACAGCTGCCCTTGAGTAGGCGAATGCGTCCCGCGTGGTCAATTCGGCTTCCGCTTGCACGCTGGGGAGCTGTGCAGCATATAATCGTCCAGCCACTGCAGAACAAGCTTCACGCACGACTATTATGAATGTTGAAGGGGGTATGCCATTCAGCCTACAATCATGAGACGATGACGGGAACTTGACAGTAAAATCTTTCGTTATCTGTCATAGCCCTAAATTTCTGGTCTAAATTGAGCCACCGCGGCTTGCAATTCCCTGATCGGGTTGGAAGAGATAAGAGATAATTGGGTCGCATTGATAACTGCTCTCTGCAGGCTTTGCTTATTCCTATGTCGTGCCTCCCCCACGATTAGTGATCTCAAATGCGTTAGTCCAGCAGCAGGCTGTCGGCAGCAGGCCGGAGCTGAGTTCCCAAGAGGTTTTGAGGCGGCACAAGACGGCACACGGTTGTCGGCGCGCTCCGGCAGTTAGTCCAGTCCGCGTGGGGGCTAGTCAGGGGCACTACTCAACGCCTACTCGAGACCCTGTGTAGATCAAGATGATTATCCAGAAACAGACTTGTAGATTCGCTTGCTTATCTGTAACTCGATCCCTCGTGTCTTCACATCGAAAGAGGGCGGGTCTCTCAGCGTCACCTACCACGATGACCAGAAACAGTTTTATCACTCCGCGTCGTTGGATATCCTAAATCTGGGTTGCACCCATCATGACGCCTCTGAACCTGACATTTCAATGCAAACTGGAGCTGGTCAGCTTTGTCTCAAGTGAGTTTAGCATAAGCCTACAAGACTGTTGAATACAACGGCGGGTCAGAAGAGAGCTGTGTAGCCAATGTCTTTATATACCTACAGAGGCAATTAGACAACCACAATTTATGTTGTAATGCTCCCGGCGCTAAACGGGAACTACACAGGTGAGACACGGGGAGGCACTAGATGCTCCACGAATATGGTCTACTCAAGTTAGCGGTACTCTGTAATTAAAAACAACAACTTTTTTAAGGGCTGAAGTATGGAGCTAGTTTGCGCGACTTGGACCTTGTAGTCAATACAAGGATTGGAACCTGATTCGTCTTTCTAGCCAACAGAATTTGCTGAAGACCAAATTCAATTCCTGCAATGTAATGGCAGGTTTCATCAGGGTTCAGCACAAAGCACGTGGAGTACAGTCTGTCAATAAATTTAATTAATGAGATAGGTAGATGGTCACTCGACTGGGCGGATATTAAACTCAAACTCCACTCTTTCCATCTTTAGAGTTAATAAATAAAACAATCTTTTTATTATTATATATAAATGTCATTTTC
>NW_006921416.1:0-4412 GCF_000392275.1 Phaeoacremonium minimum UCRPA7
GCACTGCTGCCCTGTTTCAGCACCAATTCTGCCTGCGTCCGAATTCAGGAGGCAAGGGCAAGTGGACAGGCGGCAACGGCGTGATCCGCGAAATGGAGTTCACTGAGCCCATTCATGCCTCCGTGCTGACGCAGCGCCGTGTCTACAGCCCCTACGGCATGGCCGGCGGCAGCGATGGCGTGCGAGGTGTCAACTACCTTGGCAGGCGAATGAAAGATGGCAGCCTGCGCTGGATCAATGTGGGTGGCACCAAAGAGGTCGACCTCAAGAAAGGGGATCGCATTCAGATCTGCACCCCTGGTGGCGGTGGTTACGGCAGAGAAGGCGAGATAACTGGAGATGAGCATCGGCTTGTAAATGGGATAGCAAATGCGCATCAGCCGCATATACCAAGGGCTAATGGAAGCTTGCGCGCATATGAAAGTGAGCAGGCAGCTTCAAATTAGTGGGAGCGTTTGAACAAAATATGAATCAATTTGTACATCACTATACTGTAAACCAAGATACGCTTGAAGATACCGTTTCCATATGATCCTGTTCCAATGGCCCTGTTTCCCTATTCCTCGAAAGCCCAAACTCCACATACTTCGCAATCAATATTCGCGCCAATTAGATTTATCATGTCAAGGAAATCGTCCATCCTAATCGCCGGAGTGGTACATCCCAATCAACACTTGAGAAAGCCCCCTTGGACTTGACGGTCAAAGGGGTACAGGATCCGGAGCTATCGCCCTGTTTGACAAGAGGTGCAGTGGATATTGATACTCTACCGTCCAGTGCAATATCATGCCATTTCCAAACCCAATGAACCGAGCTCTCGGTAACACCAATGTTGCCTAGGGTCCATACCTGACGCAACCTTGCGAACTGGTCCAAGACCGTTCGTCGATCCTGCTCTGACACAGCCATACACGACGCAATGAAAAGTGGCCACATAGGATACACTTCTCGTTCCCGCACCTCAACCAGTTTGAAAAGCCTGAGCAGAGAAGGTAACAACTTTTGCTGAATACTTGGGTGGGTCACAGGAATATCGAAGCCAGCATGCCGAAGGTAGAGCTGCGCCGCACGCTTGAACAGGATCGAGAAAAGACGCACACGGCGGCAGTCATGATTGTTGTCGTCGCCTGAGGAAAAGAGGCCAGTTTCCTCATAGGCGTCCACGGTAAATGATCCTTCCGGTCCGAGCGCTTCTTCTCGTAGTTGGTCGAGCTTGTATTGCAGCGCGTTCGCCTTTGTGAGAAACTCCTGCTCTTTGGTCACTGAGGGCTCGCCCACCGCCTGCCGGTGTTGCGCTTTTTCTCTCGCTAGCGCGGTAATAGCGGAAATTATGGCTAACAAACGCTCCGAGCAACCGACATAGACACTGATTTCTGCATCGGACGAAGATTCATTGTTGTTGTTAGTCGCGCCTTTTAGAAGATCAGCCCATAGCACGTCAGCTTCTTTGCGCTGATCTGGAAAGTACGACTCGTTATGTAGAGCCGTACAAGCTAAGACGTCTCTGATGAGAAAGTATTGCCGACAGAATTGGACGAGGCGATGGTCTAATGCGCTAGGTCGGCGACCTACTGCTTCAAAAAGCGCCGAGGCACCGCGGAGGTAGGTGACCCATTCCTTGGTGCTTCCAGTAGTGATCTCGGAAATACACATGATCAGGGTTGTCAATACTGTCTCGTGAAAATCTGCACCCGTAGAGTTGTCGGCCTCGAAAGAGCCACTGCTTGAAGGAGACAGGAGTTTCTGGATGTTTCTTTGCAGCAGCCTTAGGCATTGGGACTTGTGATGCAGTGCCACAGAACGGAAACCTGGCGCGCCATCGTGCTGAGGATAATCAAATGCAGCGAGGGCGAGAATTGCGTGCTTGAGACTCGACGAACCAGGGAGGACCGGAAGAATCAATTGTCTGTAGCCGTTGTCAGGCCCGTCGACAATTACTTTTCTTCGGCACCAATTGTTCGTGTCTATCTGAGTTCAGCACCAAGTAACACGATGAGGAAATGGGTGGAAATATTACAGTAGTCTAATAGCATCAATGACGACTGATCGTGATCACCAAGAAGTAAGTCAAATGCTGAACGAGACTGCCATACGCTGAGAGGCGGATGAGCAGGCTGGCGTGATTCAAAGTTGATGATGGGTGAGTCGGGTAGACGGTCATCATCCGTAGAGTGTAGGAGAGACGACAAGTCACCGTGAGAAACATTCACAAAGTGAACTCCATTTGATTCAGGCTCTACATCCTCCGCGGCCTTATCGCAGAGAAGGTCGATTCCATTTGTCCAAGTCGCCGGCTGCTTGGGCAGTTGAGTCCAGACCAAGTCGTCAGCCACGAAGATCTCCACGACATCATCCGCCCAGGTGAGCGGCTGGCCGTATTTGCAGGGTATACCTCGCTTCTGGCACAGAAGACATTGCGGTTTCTCCTCTATTTGCGACGATGTGATCAGACATATCATTCGCCAGACAGTTTCAAACTTGAGGCTTACCTGTACACTTCCGTCGACGCTCTAAAGTATGTCGAGCAACATCAGTTTGGTATCTCCTTGATTAGCTTCAGGCAGTGGCAACTTACGCTTGCAGTTCTGACAGCCAGTGCGAGCGCGACGGATACGCTGATTACCCCTCATAATGCATTCCCGCAATTTTCTTTGCCCTTAAAGACAAAATAGCGCACAACAGAAAGAAGAAAGTATCTTCTGTGACGTCAAACAAAACAGTATGTCGCAAAACCAGAAGTCGGTGATGAGTCGGAGTCGTCCAGATAAGCGTCGATATAGCGTCTCGTCAGTGGGTAATCACGTGGATACCAACCCAGCTTTGGTATGGTTGAACCCACTATCCCTAAGTAGTCACAACACTAACGACGAAACAAGTGATGAATGATACTGAGGGCAGGGTCTAAATGGGAATCAATTGTCAGTTGGTACCGTATAACTTAAAGCTCTTGCTACAATGAGATGATTCAGATAAATTTTGTTGGTGAAATCATTAAGATGACTCGGATTTCTACGGGTTCCCTTCAAAGAGCACGCCAGTGCTAGACGGTGCAATTACGCTTTGAAAGAAACATGAGTGTTTCTAGCTGTCCAACTGGTACTTCAACCCTGATTGACATGGTAAGCTTAGATGGCTTTCTTTGAATCATAGGGAAATCCGAAAATTCTATTCCATCAGTGCTCTACCGAGGCCTAGTCATATTTTCAAGAAAGAGCTAAATGAGAATACGTTCGATCCTCGATTATAAAATCTCGTAAGCCTGATCCTCTCGCTTTATCTATTTAATCTATGTATTAAGAAGAGTCTGAATGTCTATACTATGTGTGCTTGTTAGCGCGTTATTTCCGGCAGTAATTTACCTGAGAAGGAGATTCCAGGCAGCGACCGACAAAAAGAGCGTCAGCGAGTTGAACTGGAAGACGAGACCCGTTTCGCCCGACTACGGCGCTGATCGCGTAACCTCCGTTTGAGTCTACAGCTTTCGCACTGCCGGAACCCTGTCATCACTGAGCTCTTGCCACACGTGGTACACAACCCGGCAGATAGTCTCTGAATCCGCGTTTGCTCTTGCTCTACGATGCAGTCAGCACATCGCTTTGTCGATCCGGATCTTGGAGCTTTCTCGCACCTCCAGCACAAATTGTACGCTACTCGTAATTCTTTCCTTCTTCTTTGGCTCTGTTGACAATGATGACACCGCCCAGGGATTCCATCAACAATGGGCCTAAGTTCACGACACCATTTACAGAGGATATTCATATCGAATATCTTCGCAGGAGCGTCACTTACAATGCCATCATTGTAGCTGTGATTGTGATTGACATTACAATCTGGATCAGGCCCAGCATTGTGAGTAATATGGGCATGTGAGTTGTTATCATGAACGGGCGGTCCAGTGATAGTATCTCGAGCGTTTTGCGCATCATCTGGGGAACTGGATGGGAACTCAGTTCTTCTACATGATGGACACTTAAATGCGTTTTCAAAGCCATTGAGGTTGCATTTGAAATCTTCAGAGGGCCCAAATTCGTTGCAGTGAGTGCACAGTGTGAAATCGGGTCCCACCAGAAACTCCCTCGGAAGGGCCATGGTGGCGACGGAAATCTTCCTGACTGTGGCTTTCGCAGTTGGTCTGCAACTAGGTGCCAAGTCAAGTTACTTGAGAATGGGTGCGGGGAGCCGTATTTATACCTGCGTGAGTCGAGAAGTAATTGCAGACAGTACGCATATGTTGAATGTAGAAATTAAAATATCAAGAACAAAGACATTGTGCAACTTACAAGAAAGGCGTTGATTACTCAAAGCGGCTTTGATACGAGCAAGCATTTCTACCGGATCTCGATACAATTGGCTGTGTTGCATTGAGGTGCCACAAAACTCTTACTTGCAAAGAGTTCCGGTGCCCACGACAA
>NW_006921417.1:0-4967 GCF_000392275.1 Phaeoacremonium minimum UCRPA7
TTTTTTTCTTTCCTTTTTCTTTTCTTCCTTTCTTTTTTCTTCTTTTCCTTTATATTATATAAACATTATAAGAGTATTATATAAATATTCCCTTAATATGTCTATAATATAATATAAAGAAAAGAATCTAGTAGATATATTATAAGTATATTTTATAAGGATTGTATAAGCTAGCTATAGATACTATAGTATTAGAGAGTATATCTAACCTAACCTTCGTTTAAGTAGCTAGCTAAGATGACTTACTGTCAGCTACTATAAAAAGACTCTTTCTTTCGACTTTAGATAATATATCAGTCGAGTATGATAATAATAACTCTTCTACCGACGACTATTAAAAGATACCTTAGGTTGAGTATTTTAATATCAAAGTGTCAGATGATGATAATCTTAATAAAATGTTTTTTAAAATTAAATATCTTAATATTAAAGGTGTTAGATAATGATAATAAAATATTTCTTAAGATAAGATCGAGTAGAGTATAAAGCTAAAGAAGCTTATAATAGCCTTCTATAAGCGTTAAAAGATAAGGTTATAAACTTTATCTAATTTCTTTTTAAGGGTCGGCTAGCATATATAGTCGTTAGATATATACGATACCTTCGATACTATATATTATATCATCGTCGTCTATTTAGCTATTTATTTTTTTTTAATTTTATAACCTTTTAGTATACCCTTATTATACCCTTAATAGTACCTACTTGTTTACTCAACTAGCTTAGTTTTACTTATATACTTATATAAGCTACTTATATAAGACACTATAAGAAGGTACTAACTTTATCCTATATCTTTTAGACTTTTAGTCGATACCTTCATACTATCATACTTAAGGTAGGCTTCATTAGTCTATCTATATATAAGGTGATAATCGTATAAACAAGAAAAAAGCATATATATCTAAAGCTTGATAGAATTGATAGCTAACCTATCATCAGTAGACAGACGATAGACAATAGCTATATACGGTGGCAGCGGTAGTAGATGGTATATGGCCAGTATATATGATGGATCGTTGTCATTATTATTATTATCGTCGTCGTCGTCTAAATCTAAGTCTAAAGATAATCTATCATCCTCATCATCCTATATAAAGCAGCAAGCAGTATAGTCTCACCACTTACAATTTGTATAGTAGCTATCAAAGTGATTAGATAGGCGAATATAAAGGGGAATCAGCCTTATATAACCGTCTGAATTAGCCTATATCTGCTGGCGATAGGTGGCGTAAGACACTTAGGTAATAACGCCTTTACTTATAATAAGTAAAACGTTTATATATAAAGGTTGATAGCTTTAGATCTATACCTTCGATATAGCCTCTCATATAATGAGTATATTCCGGCTATATAGAGTTAGAACCTTATATTATATAGTATTATGATAGAATGATGTTAGCTGCTGACTATCTATAGGGAGGATTAATAGTAGTCGATTCTATCGGACGATGAGGGCCGATAGATATATCTAGATACTAAAGGTAGAAGGAAGAGTAAGCTGAATGAGCTATATAGTCAGCGACTGTTTCTGAAGGATAGAGTGTTTAGGAGAGTGAGTATGATATAATATAATGTATGTATGAGTGTATATGTGTGTATATATATATATATATAAGAAGGGAGAATGAGAAGAGGTTAACAGTAGAGAAGATAAGTTAGTATCGTATGATTGAATGATACTTTATATATATAGTGTTTACACTTTGACTACTTTAACTAGGTAGAAGAGAAATAAGGATAGGGTTTTCATACGGCTATAGGTAGTAGAAGGTTAGTGTTTGTATATATATATATACGTATGTGTATGCTATAAAAGCTGTTTAGAGGGGAGATAATAGTTAGGTTTTCGTATGATTATATACTGTCGATTCGTTGTTTGTATATATATATAAGGACTGTTTGAAGGTTTAAAAGGAAGGAGAAAAAAAGATGACGATCGAAGGGCTTATATGATAGTATATTGTCGACTGCTTACTTTTTATGTTTATATATATAAAGGCTGTTTGAAGGGGAGGGGAGAGGTGTTAAGAGAGCTTTATATATACTATAATGTTGTCTTATAGTATAGGTACTAGAGTTTGGTTGTTGTTGTTATTATTGTTGTTGTTGTTATTATTATTGTTGTTATTGTTACTATAGTATGCTTTGTCAGCTGTAAGCGACTCGTATAATAGAAGCTGATGACACATACGATATGGTGGTGGTGGTGGTGATGGTGGTAGTGGTGATAGTGGTGGTGGTGATGGTGGTGGTGGTAGTGGTGGTGGTGGTTATTATTATATAAGAAGAGAAGAGAAAGAAGGGAAAAAATTTTCAAGGGTAGGAGAAATAGCTTGTAAAGGTGGGAAGCTAGCTTAAGGAAGGTGTCTAGTCTATATGAGGCTACTATATATCTTCCATTTTCATCTGATGTTATAGTGTTATAAACCTTAAGTCTAAATAAGGAAGGTATCTTATCTATCCTATCCTGACAGTGGCGATAGTACTTTATCATAAGCCTTTGCCAGACTTATATAAGGTTCTAGAGAGGTCTTAAGTTCGATTCTCTATTAGATTAGCCTTTTTATCTTATATAATAAATATATATATCTGCTTTTTGCTTTTATAATAACTTTAGCTAACTTTATAAAACCACTTATAGCCTTATACGATAGCTTTATATAGTAGCCTTATATAGTAGCTTTGTCATCTTATCTTACTTAATCATTTAGCTTGACTATCTAGCCTAGCCAGGCTATTCTATCGTTAGTATTAACCTTAGGCAGTCATTCTGCTAGCTACCTAAATTCTAGCGATAGCTTCAAAATCTATAGCCACTGTTTAAGCATCTAGTCTATACTTATACGAATATATAAAGCTTTCTCCTCCCTAGATTCTTAACCTTCTTCCCTTATATAATAATAATAATAACGATAATCCTAAGATTTTTATATCTTATCTTAGCTACCTTCTCTCTATCTTACTTAAGTTATCATTATTACTACTATCATTACTATCATTATTAAGCCTTTCTACCTACCTTATAAAACAGACTATAATATATATAGTAAGATAGTAACTAATGCGAAATCTATAGAAGCTATAATATAGGTTCTTTCCTTCCTTCTATCTCTTCTAATCGTATAATATAGCTACTGATACTGACAACTGACCTTAAATAATGCTAAATCTTTACTTTAGAAAAAAGAAAATATAATCTATATACTTAGCCTTATAGAATGATAGTAAGCTCTAATAATCAAGTGGCTACTATCATATAAGACGAGAATGATATAAAGGGTATAATATAGTTTATACTAAAGGTAAGAAGCTTTAATATCTATCATATATAAATATCCTCTTTTTACTTTTTATACTAACCTTCTTCTTTTATATAGTCTCCTATCAATTAGACTATAATTTATATAGCCTATAGTGTTTAACACTTATATATCGATACCTTTACGATTGATGGTAAAGAATTGGCTACCTTCTATCATATAGTAGAGTAGTATATAATACTTACTTAGCCTGATAGGTCGGTCGTCTTCGTATGAAACCGCCTTAATATAAACTAGCTATTCTCTAGAAGGTCTAACTATATTAATATACTCTTCATTCAGTCTTATAAGAAGTAAGCTAATAAGTCTTATTCTCTCTACTATACTGCTATCAAGAAGGATAACGATAGCTTAACTAATCTATTCCCTACTTACATACGATTGTCTAGCTATTAGGGAGGCTATTATGATAATTATAAGTGGTATGATGGTAGCATAGCCTATACTCACTATATAGATAATCCTACCTACCCTTATAATAGTTATGGCGGTGGCTATAAAGGTGGCTATAAAGGTGTCAGATACTATCGCCAATAAAGTATATAAGTTCGGCCCCTCTCTAGCCAGCATATCTAAGCTCTACTTGACGGTTTATTATCAGAGAATACTATTATACTAGCTTAAGTCTAAAGCTTACCTTATAATATGCCTTTCTTTTTTTTTTTTCCCTTTCTCTCTCCTTCTTTCTTTTCTTTTTACTTAAAGAGAGAGAGAGGAAGGTAGTAGGTTTTTTTTTTTCCTTCCTCCTTTCTCGACAACTCTCCATACGACTATAAGTCCTACTCTACCCTATCTTGGTAGTATATACTATCTACCTTATAATATATAAAGTATAAGTCGCTATAGCTTAGCTTTTTTTTCCTTACTAAAGTTTTTTTTTCAGCTGACCCTTTTATACGACACCTTATATAAGAGAGGCTGAACAATATAATACTTTTTTTGACTTTAACACTTTATGTCTTATATGATATAAAAGACTCTAAGTGATATGCTTTTGTATATTGATCTTTAAATTATAATTGTCTAAACGTTCTTAAAGCCTTCGACATTATATAAGTAAAGACTAAGAATCTTCTATAGGAGATTTATGCTAATAATACCTTCTATAAAGGTTAGTTGGTACCTAATCTCTAGTATAGCTAATGCTTATAGTTTCTAATATTCTAAACCTTAACGCTCTCATAGGTTATATCGATAGTAGAGACAGTAGAGACGCTCTTTAAGTTAGTCAGTATCTATCATATAAGTAGGGATAGAGAACCTTCTATAAAAGAAGGAGAATCATATTAAGCTAATGTCTATATATAAGGCTAGCGTTTGATATCTACTATAGCTAGTGCTTACGATTTCTAATATTCTAAACCTTAACACTCTTTAAGTCCTTAGATACTATATAAGTAGAGATAAAGAACCTTTTTATAGAAAGATCTATATTGATGGTATCTATAAGGTTGACACCTAATATCTAGTATGGCTACTATTTACAGTTTCTAATATTCTAACTCTTAACGCTCTCTAAGTCTTTAGGCATTATATAAGCTATGCTACTTTTATTCTCTAAGCTTAAAAGAATCATATTAATGCTTATAAAGTTAATATCTATTATTTAGTATAATTAATACTTATAATTTTTAATATTTTAAA
>NW_006921418.1:0-2793 GCF_000392275.1 Phaeoacremonium minimum UCRPA7
GTAGGGCAGCGGCGCCAGGCAGAGACATATATCAGGTAAGCCAGGAATATATAACGTTCCTTATCTTTCCTTCCTTTCTCCACCGCTCCGTCAGTGCCTTAGGAATATTCAGGGTATTTCTAACATCTGTAGGCCTTCTAGGAAAGAACAATTGCATATCACTGTCGTAGTGACAGACCCTATGAAGCCGATCATCATGATACTCATCACAATTGTTCATTCACTCTCCCGGTTTCCCACAGTAGAAGCACTTTACTTCACCCATCGGGCGCCGTTGTTGGCCGTACCCGCCTCGCCCATATTGGGCTCCTCCATAAAAGGAATCATACACCTATTGAGACGGATCAATCTGTCCAGGCGGCATATAGTAGGTAGGCACAGCAGCATAAGGACGTAGCGAAGGATAACAAGCCACTTCATGATAGTTCGAAGCTGCACTAATCACTTGCCTACCACCCTTCACATTGATTACTTCAGTCTTCAAAGCTTCAATTTCCTAACGTTGGATTTTCAATACGGCCATCATGTCAGCCAATTCGAAGGTCATAGTAGTTCCTGCAGGCGGCAGTGTTTACACTCGCAATTGAGCCTCAGCAAAGTATAGAACTCACGACTGCAGATGATCACTATACCATTCACTCGAAAGGGCTCTCAGAGTGCCAATTGCGGCGGAAGGATAACCAGAAGGAGTGGTAGCCGTACGAGACTGTAGGTACGGCAAGGCATACCTCTCCAAAGCAGCCGCCATCCTTCTAATATCATCCTCTAGGATTTTCCAAAGTATCTGACGAATCTGATCATACAACATATCTTATACTTCATCAAGGGAGATATTTAGCCTATTCTGAATTCTCGACTGATAGTCGAAAGGAAGAATCGCAAAGAATTGGTACGTATATTGCTTATCCGTTTTCGGAACATTATTATAGACAAGCAGATTTTCGAATTCAAAGACACTATTGCTCAGGCTGCTTGAATCACTAGGCAAGGGCTTTTGGAGAAAGGTGATCAAGTCTGCGGTATAATTATACATCACCTCCTCGTCGAAGGCCCGGAAACGTCCACACAGTTCCTCTTTCATATAAGCAAGGCGATTCCCAGCCTCCTCCCTTATAGCCAATTCGGCGATCCATTCTACAATCAATTTCGCTTCCCTAGTACAGTATAAGTGCATCTGTCGGACCTGTCGGTCTTTAGGGGGCTTATAGTCTTCAGCCATATCTTCCCAGTGGCGAAGGAATTTGGTGACATTCTGACCATTAAACCGAGGAGCTTCTGCAGCACCGGGCTTGGGCATTTGGCGGAATTTCAAACTATACTTTCCCCCAGTATCATAATCAGACCTATCGTCATCCCGAAGACCCATGGTAGGATCCGGTGCCGATGACATATCGTCTAAAGGGTCCGACAGTTGGGAGCCTTCGAATGGTGTCAGCACCACCGGTGTAGATGACGATGTGGAAGGCTCAGGATCTAATCTGGATTGATTCTGTCGGTGCCTTATGGAGGCAATCGACGAAGAGCTTCGATGATCAGGCAAACGAGACTGATTCCTATTCGGTTTGTTGAATAGGGCTTGCAAATTCGAAGACATATCGTCAGATTTAGACCACCTTCTTTTCTTCAATGATGACATATTATATATATATGTTTTATCGCTTATTGTCGGGAATCGGTTCAATCTTCAGCTTTTCTGGTATTCTCAATACTGATCAAAGGTGTTATCAATTCCCATCCTACTCTTTCTTCTCTAATCAGTAGAATTCTTCTCATCTCTTTGTCGGGTAGGATGCCCATTGAGGGCCAGCGTCGGTGCCGTCCTCAACAAAACATTCCTTAAATCATTTTTACTCACGCTAGTAGGTCTAGGCCCTACTAGTCGTCAAGGTACGTAGCGGTAGCTATAGCTTGTTCATTTGTATGGTAAAGCTCTATCTACCAAAGTAGTAGGACATCATAGTGGTTTTGCTTGATGTTTCAGTATACCGTCTTGGCATCACCTCAGGTCTAACAAGGTCTTCAAAGTCTTCAGAGTCTAACAAGGTCTTTCAAAGTCTATCAAAGTCTAGATCATAGTCGTCGTAATCGTCGTTTCTCGTTTCGTCATAGTTGGCCTTATGATCAGACCCCAAAGCACCGGCGGTGAGGATGATAGCTGCTATTACTGCTCGATTACCGTCGATGACCGGCAAAGAATGTTGTCTATTCTCCAAGAAGCGGTGACGAAATAGGTTTACTCGCTTCTCGCTCGGATATCCTCAGGCAATTCCCTAGTGAGAGCAGCCAATCGCTTCATTCCATAATCAGTGGAAGCCGGCGGTCGGGGTGGTCTTAGGACAATCCTTGTCAGGGTCTCCACAGTCTTTTCCTTATACAAATCGTTAAGGCTTAGCCTCAACATTTTCTCCTATATTGGCAAATGCCATTGGATCATCTAGTATGTTCAATTCGTCAGCAAAGCTTCTTTTTCAGGGTCTTAACGGATTGGAATTAGCGGTTCTAGGGCTTCAGGTGGCAGTCCTATCAGGATTCCGTAACCCCCTGCTCGATATCCTCCTAAGCAGAATTGCATGCACAGAGGTCAGAATCAAGGGACCACACACATAGGCCATTTCAGTTTTCCAAGTTCCAGACCATTCCCATCGGTGAGAATAAAGCCTAATCAGTCCTCAAAAGGCGTCAATTCTCGAGAAATCTTATCGTAGTCGAGTCGATAAAGTAAAGTGGCAGTATATATAGGTTGCAGAGGCATGTCCAGCTGCCTCCCAGCCATCTTTCCGAAAAATATAGATA
>NW_006921419.1:0-6960 GCF_000392275.1 Phaeoacremonium minimum UCRPA7
GCTTCTGGAGGATTGCCTGTTGTCGCGAAAGAATCCGGCTGAGTGGCAAGATGGCATCCGACGATCAGCTTGAGCTCGTCGAGTGTCCTGTGCGCCTGGTGCATGCGGCGCTTCGTGATGACGTCGAAGAAGCTGTCGTCGGGCTGTGGCTTGGTCTGGTAGCCGCAATATGTGCCGAAGTGCTCCCCTGGGAGGATGCAGTGTGGGGAGCCATCGACGGCGATGTCGCCGATGCTCCTCGAGCCGGTCGGGAAGGAAGAAGGGGCGGTGGGCGCCATGATGGCTTCGAGATCACGCTTGGTTTGGTAGACTCGCTGCCACTGCCCCTGGATCTCCTGCGGGTTGGTGTCTTCTGTGGTCGTGCCCTCGCTGCTGTAGTTGGAGTGATGGCGATCGCGGTCGCGGTCGCTTGCCCCTGGGGGAGTGTTCATTGCGTAGGCGACTGGAGGAGCAACTCTCGATCTGGCGAGGCAATCCGACGAGGCGGAAGAGAGCGGCGAAGAAGGAATCTGTGAGGGGATGGCGATGTACGCCTTCGCGGGAGGGAAATCTGCTTCGTTATGGTGCGCTTTGTGGATGATGCTCAAGTCTGCGCCCTGGTCGACCTTGAGGTTGACGTCAGCCTCGAGCTCGAGGAGCGTGCTGCCAAACAGACGCAAGTTAGCAATCTCCATGGTAATTCCGTCCACGCGGCGCGGGGGCCTTTTGAGATGTGTCCTGACAGCCCGGCACAAGAGACAATGGGATGGCTTTGTTGTTGGTGAGAGGTTGATCGCGTCGTGGCAAACCTTGACGCAGATCGTGAACAAAGCGCAGCCTCTGGGACCCTTCCCACGTGACTTTTCGTGAACTCATCTATGTTGGGACTGTTGTAGATAGGTCACAGGTCTTGAGAATGTCAGGAGATATGATGCCTCCGGGGATCGGAGCGAGGCTTTCTGAGAAGCTCGTTAAAGACATAGTACAGCATTCAAGGGGTGAAGCTCTCCCATGTTACTCGCCACGCCTTCACGGTTATCCTGGACGGTGTTACAATGAGCGCGACTAAATTCTCCGTGGCGAGGAACTCGAGAGACTCAACTCCAGATAGCAACCAGGACCAAGGCCTTGCTTCTTGGAGCTACGACATGAGATCCAATGGAGGTGCAAAAGCCAGATAACGTTGCAATGTCCACCAATTACACCACGAGTAACCGGAGGTCTCACGGCTCTTCCGCAGGTCAGTCTAAGGAACTGACGATAACACTTCTGTGATAACGACAGCGAAGACGGCCTGCCCGTGGATTCACGATGTTCGAACGTGCTCCCACTTCAGTATATATACAGTCCGGTCTAGGAAATAAAGACGCAAGGCCTCAAGCATCATATGGTCATTAGTGAACAGTATCAAGTATGTATTGTCGTGAAGCGCCCAGTTGAACACTACGAGAACATCTTGTTACTCGTAGAGATTCGCCTCGGCGAATCTCCCTGGCCATACAGACGTTGAGCCATATCATCGATGAGTTTGACTAGCTATATTGAAAGATTTTCAACGAATTACTACTAGCGCGGCAAAGAGGTCATCGTAAAACAGCAGAGTAGGTCTACATCGTTTAATACCTTAGGCGGCCATATCGTAGGAGTGTTGACGTCGAGCAGTACTGTCACCCTGAGTCAAATTGCTTCCTCAGACCCATGATAAAGGTAATGAATAAGGAGATTAGGTCAATCCTTGGGACAGTTACTGACTCTCTAAGTATACTAAGGGCAAAGCTGTTTTCCTCCTGCAGTACACATGTCCTTACGACACCCTCCTCGAACCGACAGAGCTCGAGATTCTCCCCATAGAGGTCGTCAGCGGGCCAACTGGTGTATCTTCTCTGCGCTGTTGACTATCCGTTGAAGGATGCCTCGTAGCTTTGGACAGATCTCCTTGATATTTAGATGGGCTATAGTCAAGCCTAATTGCATTTTGTAATGTTATCAGCGGTACTGCCCTTCCTCATCTGACTACTACTTTATTCCCTCGACAGACGAGTCTGTCAAACAGTTATTCTGGAAGCTGAAGAGATCTTCTGAAAGGTATACTATTAATGACCAATAAAAAAAGCTCACATCTCACCCATCTTGGCAGCTCTAAGTCTATAATCACAGAAGGGTTAAGTTTTGCTTAGACAGACAAGGTTGACTTAAGAGCAAGTACGACAAGTATAGGAATTATTATTATATTAATAAAAGATGAAGATTGATGTAGGTTAATGGCGGAGGCTATATGAGGGATGGTATAGAGAGGAGAGTCTAACCGGCCTAGTCTAGAAACTGGTTGGACAGCTAAGGCTCAAGCTATGGCAGGTGAAGCATGGTAGAAATGCTATGCCAGATGGTCACTCCCATGATACTGACGGCCAGAAATCTGAATATCATTATAGATGCTTCCTTGTCTTTATATTGTAGGTGACGCCACAGTCCTGGATATGGTTTTGGATGGTCTGGCCTGGCCTGAGATTTTACATGATGGCCTTGGGTGTGATCCGAACATTCTTGGTAAATTTATAATTCTAAGTGGCCCAGTCAGTCGTAATAGGTCAAATAGGCCTCTCCGAGGCGCAAGAACGTGGTTTGTTGTTAGTGTGATGTCGCCGTAGTTATATAATACTGAAGCCGGACAAAGTATGATGAAAAAGGTTCGGCAATGTTGTTTTCGAGCCGCGCATTTAAGGTACTGACATACGCCGCACCAAGTGCCGAACGGGACCGTCCGTGGTTGCATTACGGGGCAGAATTAGCGTGCTGTTCCTGATCTAGATATCCAAGCCCGATGCTTTGCCAATCAAAGTTGCCACAAGACCGGCGAACATCGTCCGCCGAACTCCGATGTTCAGGATTTACACGGGCATGCGGTCATCCGAGAACTTGCATCGGCAGTTAGGTCTCTTCACACTAGTACCCACTTTGACTTCTAGATGCTAGCTACTATTTGATCGATATTTCTGACTTGGACAATATGTAATGCAAAACGCGGTTCCGTGTCAATGTCTCTCCCCTTCGGAGCTGAAGGCCCCCGTCGGTACTACAGTGATGGCGTGGAAGGATGAAAGGCGTTGTTGCCACAATAAGTGGAGTGCGTGTGGATGTATTACAAACAGTTTCGGGTCTCTATGGGGAGGAGGAGCTGCACCGATAAATTCGTTTGACAAGCTAATATTTGAATATTGTTTGAAGGACTCTTGTAATGAATAGGATCATTCTGACCAGGAAACAAAGGCGGCAAGGATCTAGATGATTGACAGTACGGCCGCTATGTGAACTATAAGTAGTTCGATATTGTATTTGGGAGTATCTTGTGCATTTCTATGTACTATTGAATGTAATGCCAACTTAGAACAGTACGAGCCAGGCTCAGTCCCGCAGCCTCTTTGGCACGTAGTCATGCCATTGCATATCACTGGTAGTGCTGCTATACCGTATGGCTAGTGACATCAGCACACTCGTCCAAATCCTCAGAAAGAAACACCACTGGCTAGAAAATGTGCATAATGCCAGGGTTACGGAGTATCGACCCGGGACTCCCAGTTTCCTCAACGTCCTTAGATGGTAATATATGGAGCAGAAAATTTACTTTCGTATTGGTAATTGCTAATCTCGACGCGTATAGCGGTGCAGCCATTCCATGGTGGAGTTATACAAACTGTACAGTTCATCGGCACCTTTACCTGCCGGCATGAATGCTACCGCATCAAATCGAGCGCATCTTTTGTGGCCGTTGTTACCGATTTCTGTAGGACGCAAGTGATCCATGAGGGTGTAGCGGCGTTCAAGTGTCAAAAGGCCGACCTTACCTTTCGCAGCAGACAGGAGCAAGCTCTAGGAGTATATATGGAAGGGTAAATGCCTCTCGTCCGCAGTGTTGTAACGGGGACCGTCCCTCATCATTTGTCTTTTTCACAAGGTCAACGTATTGGAATTACTGATACAATCTTCCCAGAGTCACCTCCAATCCGAGGACAATGGCTTTGTCTCTTTCTTTTGATACAAGAACTTATCCTGTCGGTGTTGTCCTGGCACTGCCTCTTCTACTCATAGTAACGGTATGACCGCGGCTCATTGACCCCGGTGAGGATCTGCTCAATTGACTGTAAAACTTATTGTCTAGTTTGCCTACTTGCTTTGGGTGGCAGTGTACAACGTCTTCTTTCATCCCCTACGCCGATATCCGGGACCGAAGCTATGGGCTATGACGCGCATTCCTTACTCCAAGATGTTCCTCTCTAGTCAAGCGCACAAGAAAATGCTTGAACTTCATCAAACCTACGGGTCTATCGTGCGGGTCGCTCCTGATGTCGTAGCGTACAGCCATCCGGATGCCATCAAGGAAATCAGAGGCCATCGAAAGTCTGGACAGGGCGAGAACGGGAAAGATCCCATACATACAGGACTCAATAGAAACAACATCCTGGGTGCTGAACGTGCGGACCACACACGCTTCCGACGTAATTTATCGCATGCATTCTCCGCCCAGGCAATGCGAGATCAACAGCCCATCATACTCAAGTATGTCGACTTGCTGTTCCAGAAGCTGCGCGAGGGCTGTGACGGGGCAACTCGCAGGGTAGACATGGTGAAATGGTACAATTATACGACGTTCGACATAATCGGTGACCTAGCTTTTGGTGAATCTTTCAAGTGTCTAGACGACTCGGCATATCATCCTTGGGTATCGCTCGTCTTTACGGCTGTCAAAAGCATGGCTTGGCAAGTTAGCCTGAACCGGTATCCGATCATTGGCTCTTTTCTAAAGAAGTTTCTTATACCCAAGGGACTAGCAGCCAAGTTCGCGGAGCACCAACAGCTATCACGGATGAAATTAGCGACGAGGCTGGCGGCCGATGTCGATCGTCGTGATTTTGTTGATGCCATGACCAGAGGGGCATCTTTGAAGGGGCAGGTAAGCCAGGCTTCCAAATTATTCTGTCTCTACATGATCGGAGCTGTTCGTGCTCTGACAGAAAGGATTTGGGCTGAGTGGATTACAAGCAATTCACATTCGAAGAGATGGTGTCCAACGCATCGGTCCTCATCATCGCAGGCTCTGAGACCACAGCAACAGCCTTATCAGCGGCTACATATTACTTGGGAGTCAACACGCATGCATTAGCCACTGTGACTCAAGAAGTTCGCGCCGCGTTCTCGCGCGATGAGGAGATTAACATGGACAGCGTACAGAAGCTGCCGTACCTACTTGCCGTCCTCGACGAAACGCTACGTATGTACCCACCTGCACCGGGTGGACAGCCACGAATGATTCACGAGGGTGGTGACACCATTCTCGGCCAGTTCGTTCCCAGTGGTGTGAGTAGGCCAGATATCAAACATGAAACAGAAATCATATTCTAACTGGTCACGATAGACCAAAGTCGAAGTTTGGCAATGGCCATTGTATCACAATCCTGCATATTTTACACGTCCAGACGACTTTATCCCTGAACGGTGGCTCGGGGATTCCCGTTTTGCAGGCGATCAGAAACAATCGTTTCTGCCGTTCTCGATCGGCTCGCGGAATTGCATTGGACAAAAGTAAGTGGTGAACTTGACCCTTTCCCCCAAATTCGCCCGATTCTGGTGAGGTTGGCTAATTAAGTTGCATCTCCTCAAATAGCCTTGCTTATATGGAAATGCGTCTTATCCTTGCTAAGTTGCTGTGGAGTTTTGACATTCAACTCGCAGAAGAGAGTCGAGGTTGGGATGAGAGGAGCGAATACTATATTCTATGGGACAAAGGCCCAGTTTACGTAGATATGACACCGAGAAAGTTAGCAACTTGAGGGGACATTTACGATATCTCCAGTATGGGTACCAATTTGTTCTGGTCCGTGTATGGTTGCTATTACAGAGAATGCGCTATTCTTTGGTGCTATGCCTACTTAAACAAGGTTCTGCTGACTCTGGAGTTGTGAAAGGGTAGAAACGACGAACGGGTTGTAGAGTTAGTAGTGTAATGCTCCCCAAATCTTGCCCTTGCAGAACTGTAGACGACCCGCCGCCTTAACAGTCGCTCAACAGGCGTTAAGCAGGCGGGGCACAGGGAGGGACCGGGTGCCCCACGAATATGGTTTAGTGAAAATGGCAGTGCTCTGTGGCTTGTAAAAGCCTACTAATTAATTAATAATTCTTCCCGAATGTGCTGACAGGAAGCTGATTTGGGCAGCTGGGTTAGCCAATGAATTCTACTACTGCTACGATAGCATCCATGACAAGCTAGGCTACTATAATATAAATTTGCTAATATTAGAGAGATATTCTCGTACTCCGAGAGGAGTCCTCGGCGAGATGGGAGTTTTGTCTGCTACAACTCAAGCGTGTACTATTCAGCCCAGGCCGGGAAGATTGTTGGCAAGTATCGCAAGGTCCACCTGCCCGGGGAGTTTGAGCTGTTCACAGAACGAGACTACAGCTCATCTGACCGCACCCATCCGACCCACCTGACCGCACCCAGTGGAGCCTCCATACAAAAACCTACCCCACCTGACCGCACTTTTGACCTAACCTAACCACACCTTTTATATTATTTACTATTTACTTACTTATAAGCTTTAATTAATTAATATAAATATAATAAAAAATACTATAATTATTAGAAAAAATTAAAGATTAATATAAAAATTTAAAATAAAATTATATTAAATTATTTATAAGACTTTATAAATATTTTTTTTAACTTTAAATATTTTAAATATTAAAATTATATAAATTTTTTATTCTTTTAAATTTAAAGCTTATATAAAAGATAATATATTAATTTAATATTTTTAACTTATTTATATAAATAAGTTATATTAGTATATATATTATAAAATTAAAAATTAAAATTTTATATAATTATATAAAATTAATAGTAATATTTTTATTATAAAAGTTTAAAGAATCAATTTAAAATCGATTTAAAATCGATTATATATATAATATTATAAAAGTTAAAAG
>NW_006921420.1:0-29726 GCF_000392275.1 Phaeoacremonium minimum UCRPA7
GACCTGAATTTTACATTTCTCAAATACTCATACTGCGCTTCTGCATTAGATGAATGGCGCCGTGTCCGCAAGCTTCAGCACCACGTTACTCAAGTCAAAGCTGCCACCTCGTACCAGCCTCTTCAAATGAAGGAATCAGCTCGACTGGTTCATGACCTCGTTCTAAATCCTAAGCGATACAAAACTCTCCTCCGGCGATACGCCTCGGCTCTAATTCTACGCCTTACGTATGGTGCAAAAATCGAGACGGGCGACGAGGATATCGTCCGCTTAGTCTACGAAAACCAAGTCAACGTGGAGCGAGTTTCAGCCCCTGGCCTGTATCTCGTGGATGTACTTCCGATTCTCATGTGGTTGCCTACTTGGATAGCTCCGTTTAAGCAAGAGGCGGCTGCTCATCGTAAACGAGAGGTATCCCTATTCAGCAGTCTCGTGGAAGACGTGCAAAAGGATATAGAGGCCGGCAAAGCAGGGACAAGCTTCACACGAATGTGGTTGGAAAACAAAGAGAAATTCGCGCTTTCTGACTTGCAAGGCACGTATGTTCTGGGTGGCTTGTATTCAGCTGCTGCGTCCACGACGGCATCTTTAGCAATGAGCTGGATATTGATGATGGTGCTCAACCCGGAGTGGCTCGCAAAGATGCAAGAGGAGCTAGACACCGTCGTTGGCATAGATCGCCTTCCAGAGTTTGATGACCTACCCCGACTTCCAACTGTAAGAGCTGTCGTAAAAGAGGTAGCTAGAATGAGGCCAGTTACTGCCGGAGGTAAATCTCATATCCTCTTCACTCTACTTTTCAGGTTATTGCTAACACCTTTACCTTTCCTGCAGGCATTGCGCATAAGACGACAGCGGACGATGTGTATGGCGGTTACTTCATACCGAAGGGAAGCATCGTTCATCCCAATCTATGGTTAGTACATATATAGACCATTTTATTCCTCATCCGTACTAATATCGTCGCCTAGGGCTATCCATTATGATCCGGAACTGTATCCCGAGCCCAACACTTTCAATCCTAACAGATGGCTGTTACCGGAGTATCCAACGTATCGCGCTCCCCTCACCCAGTATCCCAATATGAACAACTACTCTGTCTTCGGTTTCGGACGACGCCTATGCCCGGGGGCTCATATCGCCGAGCGAAGTATTAACATGATTGCTGCTCGTGTGAGCTGGGCGTGCAATATCCGAAAATGGACCGATCCAGAAACTGGGGAAGAGGTTACGCCGCCGGAATATGATTGTGAGTACTACAAGAACTCTCTTAATTGCTCCGTCATCCCAGCTCCTCCCCTCCTTTTGTTTTCCGTCGCTGGGAATATAGTCTAAACGAGGAATCTTGATGGCAGACGTAAGAGCTCTGAATACGGAGCCACATATTTTTCCGTTCGACCTTACTTGCCGATCGCAAGAACGCTGGGAGGTTCTGGAGAGAGAAGCCCAACAAGCAACGGAGGAGTTGATGAGTACAGAGGTTTGATAAATGGGAGTAGTCAAGCATCACCTATCATAACAAGCATCTGATATCTACTATCTTTAAATGTGGTTAAACATTTCTTCATATTGTGCTCGTGTCGTCGACCAAAGTTCACTAGTTGACAGTACCACTTCAAATGTGGGTACACCCACGGTCAGAGGATAAGCTTCACATTCAACGCTGATTCACCAGCTAGCCATTAGTCTTGACACACCCATTGCTGTCATATATTTTCCGCCTCCCGGACTTTGAAGCGCTGACGGTAGCACCCTAACTTGTCTGCAGAATACCCCGTGGTGCGAAGCGTAAGCGACCTAAATCGAGACGGCGTACGCATTTATCTTTTACTATCATGAGCAGGGCATGCAAGAGAACTGGGACAGTGCCAGTGTATTTGAGGTTGTCAACAGCCGTCAATTTGGGCCAATAAAACAGGGCAGCAGTGCCTACTGATGACCAACACCAACTCAAGAGTAGCACATAACATGCGCACTACAAGAATCCTCCAGGGCTAAAAGACCGTATTGAAGAAGTAGTTGAGGGTTCCAACCGTCTCTCTTTATTCTTCTTCCATGTACGTTTCTATAAGCTAAGACTAGCAATTAAGAAAATAAAAGGAAGTAGTAGCAAATAGGTCACCTGATGACTCGCAGAGGCGAGACCTTGCAGCCCCAACTCACCAAGCGTATGTCAAATGAACAACACACCAGTGATTCTTCCGGGACACTTATTGCATGCATAGAGCGCAGTCCGTACCCTCACAATGAACTATTCATCCACGACTACATACCGATTCGTCAGGGTTCCGATCTTCTCCACCCATACCGAGACGGTATCCCCATGCTTGATGAAGTTTGGTGGCTTCATGAATAGACCTACACCGCCCGGTGTGCCTGTCATAATTACCGTACCCTTCTGCAATGTTGTGCCCTTGCTTAGAAACGCAATGATCTGTCTCACCCCAAAGCATAGGTCCGATGTGTTGCCTTGCTGTCTGAGTTCGTCGTTGACATATGTCTTCAATGACAACGTGTCGGCAGCTCCCAGGACGTGAGCAGCGACAAGGACTGGACCGAGTGGAGCGAACTTGTCCAGTGACTTACCAAAAGTCCATTGTGGCACGGGTCCTGCGAGCTCCGGATCTCTCTGCCAATCGCGAGCACTAACATCATTGGTTGCAGTGTAGCCGGCCACAAAATCCAGGGCCTCAGCTTCCTTGACATTCTTGCAGTCTTTCCCAATTACAAGAGCGAGCTCGCCTTCATAGTCAAGCTTCTTGATCGCGAATGATGGAATTGGAATATCTTCACCATGGTCGGCTGCTGAATGACTAGGCTTGGTGAAAGTGGTCGGGTACGGTGGCAGGTAACGACTAGCTTCAAGAACTGTTCAGGTTTAGTCTATGCCAAACTCTCCCGTGATACCAAGTGTGACTTTACTGTGAGACTTGTAATTTAAGCCAATGCATCTGAAGATAGGTGTGTTCTTGGGTTCGATCGGTCCCAGGAGAGTTTTGACTGTGTCGACATTATCGGTGCGTTCGACACTGACGGGGTCGGTACCCTCCAACACTTTGACTTTCAACTTTCCCTCCGCTGCCAGTTGCGCAATATCTTCCACTTCAGTAGGCTCAAGAATGGGTTCGCCGTAGCGGATCTGCCCATCCGTAGCCGAGACGTAGCGGATGAGACGGTCCCATGCAAGCTTTACAGGTGCCATTTTTGTGGAATAATAACGAGAGTACTGATAGTACAGGGTTCAAGCAAGCTATGAAATTATGAAGAGCTGGTCTTGGAGTTACTTTGGCTTGAACAAAATACATATTGAGAAGTGTAAGATACGGAGTCGAGCAACAGCTTGGCAGGGTAACCTCGGTTGCGGAGCGAACGCGCACGGAAGCTGCTCGGACATGCTGAGCAGTTCCGCGTTTTCATGTCCGTGGCGGCGTAACTACAGTCAGACTGCCCGCCCGAAGTTTCTTGTTAGTAACACACGGAACGTAGATGTCGGTCCAACGCGGGTGGTCCGACGAGCGGGGTTCCCACCGTATGAAGCCATCGCACGGAGGCTTTGAAAGGCTTCCGGCCAACGATCACACCACTACAGTGTCCCGAGCGTGCTGACCTTACGATTATTTTCCAACTTCGGTGGGGAAGACACCGTGGTAACTGACTATGAAGCTCCTGTTCTGTACCCGACTGTCTGTTCGTGTATAACTCAGTTTCCGACTATCATCTAAGGCATCTTCTTTCGCAGTTCTTGTACTCATCTGTCGAGTAGTCTCCTATAGAATCATTAAACCCTATAGTTTTAGTTTGAGAACTACGTCGAAAGACTAACAACAAGCATGCCTCTCCCGAAAGATGATCCGCGTGTCCGGATTCTCAAGACTGCCTTCATCACCTACTCTCATGCAGATCTGGCCAAGGCACGACAGTTCTTGCTGGACTTCGGTCTGGTCATTCTTGAAGAGCGCGCTGGAAAAGAAATATTTTTCCGCGGATTTGGCTCAGAGCCATTTGTCTACCGGGCCAAGCAAGCAGAAGTCGAGTCTACTTTTGACGGAGGCGCCTACGAAGTGGAAACGAGAACAGAATTGGAGAAGGCTGCCAAGATACCAGGAGCTACGCACATATATGCCCTGGATACTCCTGGTGGCGGTGAAGCCGTCACTCTGACGGATCCCGCTGGTTATAAGATACACCTCGTCTATGGACAGGAGTCACGAGTTCCGGACAGCCCAAATCGAGAGAAGCTCACCATCAACTTTTTGGATGAGAAGCCAAGATTGGGCAAATTCCAGCGTGTCCCTCCTGGCCCTGCGCCTGTATACAGGTGGAGTCATGTCGGCGTTGCGTACCCCGTAGGCATGTTCCAAGAGATGTTCGATTGGTACACCAAGAACCTCTCCTTCGCGCCTTCAGATGTCCTGCTCAAAGACGGGAATCCTTCCACTTGCTTTCTTCACATCGATCGAGGCCTTGACTTCATGGACCACCATGCTTTCTTCATCAAATCCGCCAAACCAAACCAGAAACCTGCCGTTGCACATGCGGCCTTCGAAGTCCATGACCTTGACGTCCAGCAACTGGGCCACCAGCACCTGGTTTCACAGGGATATGAGTTATGCTGGGGGGTTGGCAGAGTACGTACTAACCCTTCCGTTCTGCTGAACAATTCATTATGAATGTCTACCTCTCGATCATTAAGTATGCTGACATCCTGGCAAGCACTTACTTGGAAGTCAGATCTTCGACTATTGGTATGATACCAGTGGCTTCGTTTTGGTAAGCTTCTACCTTCTCAACTGATCAGTTGTCAAATAATACCTCAGACTAAGCTTTCTCCTTGTTTCTAGGAGCACTACGCCGACGGTGACATGGTCAACAGCCAAACGCCCGTCTCCCATTTACCTGCGGGGCCCGAAGCTTTGTCTGTCTGGGGTCCGGAAGTCCCAGGGTATTTCTAGGAGAATTCCTATACATGGCTACTTGGTCTGCACATCTCGACTTGTTATAACGAGTTTTGGCACGATATCCAGGTGAGGGAGGAAATGAGGGACAAAACATGTTCCTAAGTGAGGGATAAATATGAACAATCGATATTTACGATCTGACTCAAAGTATCAGAAGCATTGTGAACAAATCTCTTATAACGACTGCATTGGAGGTTTTATGTGTCTAAATTTATTGCTCCCAAGCTAGACGGGTTAAAAGTTCCATTCAGATCAGCTTCCTCAATGGTTTATTTGAGCCACTGGGGGATCTTGTCGTTCGCTTCAGCGATGTCCAATGCAACAAAGAATCTGCCCACCATATTGTAAGTCGCAATGGTCGCGGTGAGTTCAACTATTTCCTTTTCACTGAAACCAGCCTCTTTCAACTTGCCAAATACACTGTCTGGAACCGAAACCGCTCGTGACATGTGGTCAGTATAAAGCAATGCGGCCCATTGGCGGTCATTCAAGGAACCCTGAGACGTCAGGTGCACCAGTTTGACGACAGCCAATTTCTCCTCTGTGAATCCATCCGCGGCGAGGAGTTTAGGGACATGATTGTTCCATTCGTGCCAAGCGCCTGCAATCAGCATCGTACGACAGATGGCGATTTCGAGAATGTCGTCTGTCAAAGAATTTTGGGTTCGAACGGCTCCGAGAAGAGCGTTCCAGCCTTGCAACGTTGGTAAGTTCTTGATAAGAGATTCGTGAATTCTACAGGGATCAGCTTACCATCTGCGATTTTTGGAGCATGCAAAAGGGTAAGGTCCAAGGGAATCAAGCCTTTTCTCCCTCGCCGTGCCTTTACACGATCGACGATTGCCTGTTCCTCGGGCAACAGGTTCGTTGGAGGGTTAGGCACGTAATCTAGACGCATTTTCTGTTAAAGTAGGCGAAACGGCTGGGCGTATGTTAAATTGTGCCTAGAAGCTTTTACTGCTGTGTCTCTTTCAAGCTCTCGATTGCATTCAGTGAGAAAGATTTCTTTTGTACCGAAACTTCCGGGGAACTTTCTTGCTGTAGGTGGCAATTGTTTATGAAACAAGCTGAAAGCGTCATTCGCATTCGTTACCTCCTTGGAGTGGTATAAAGATCGGGGTTGCATCATGCACTTTGGTCGCCATCTAATTGGTAGGAGCTTAGGTCGACTTGCAGCGAGTGTTCCGCGTTAGATGCGGAAACACGGTTGGCTTTGCGTTCCGGATTGCATCGTGCAATTTGCCGTATATAAACGGTATGACCTTATCGACTTGCAGCGAGGATTCCGTGTTAGAACCGGAAACGCCGTGTTTTTGCATCCCGGTCACATGTCCAACAGTAGAGCCTCGGGCCTACAGCTTACCGATGTCGCCATGCCGGACTGACACTCAATCATTCACGGAGAAACTGGGCTTCCCTCACTTTCGATTGTCAAGTTCTAGCGGGCACTTGTGGAGCAAGCACCCTTTCCCCTTAAATTTACATGCAACTCGCCACCATATCCTTCCGCTTTCTATCTCCTCCCAATCTGGAAAGAATTTGCACACCAGCAAATCACCATAATTGAAGCAGGGTTCTATGGGGCAACTGGGCGGCTATACTCTGCGGTCCTTCATCAAATACTTGAACCTCGCCCCCATTATATTGCCTCATGTCCATCTGTATATGACGTCTCGTTCGTAAAATTTCTTCTGCACCTTTCCTCGCCGACTTCCCTCGAAGGTAACATTATGCAAAAAACCAAAAGTCCTGCTGCTCGGAAAATTGATCAGTATGTTTGCACTAAATGAAGCCTTCCCAATCCAAATCTCAGGTCTCCTATGGCTGACACAGCCGGCGTAGTGTACAGAAACAGTGGAAAGCCCTCAGCGACAGTGCAGTTCTTTAGAAGTCATGCGCGCCGGATCGCAAGGACTTCATCAGAGAGTGTAGAGACGACAAACGTGACGACGTAATTGCAGGTTAGAGTACAATTGCATCGCAAGGTACCTTTGGCCGATTTGACAAAGAACTGTGAATGTGTTACCGCAGAGTTGAAGCAAGCGTATCATGATTTTTCTCCTGGCCTCGATCCCTACCGCGTTCTCTGCCGGGTGTACGGTGTTCTGGTCCTCTATCTTCCTTCTGTTCCTGAGGCAAAGAAAATTTCGTTTGACATTTCTGGTCGTACTTTGCCAACGCTGATGCAAAGATAACTATAGCTGCGGGACATGATCAGATCGATGCTGAAGCATGCTCAGCGTGAGATTCCAAGCTTCACATGTATAATGGGCCCAACATTACAGATGGAGCCAGCTCTGACACAGCAATCCTCCTGATGATTGAAACGCCGCGGAATTTCCATCTGGCGATGGGCTCTCTTCGTCAAGGAAAGTGGAGCGGAAACCCACGTACAGCTCTCGGTCACGATTTCCGAGGCAAAGTCCTCGATATCCCAGGCTTAGGAAGCATCTGTCTGAACATGGCGAAGAAGGCGCGTGCATACGACATATATACTATTTATCACAATCGTAGCAAGCTTCAAGAAGACTCGGCTGGTGGGATGGAGTGCATGTCCTCCAAAACGGTACTATAAAGAAGGAATGTTCTCAGCCTGCACCTAGCTCTGACCCGTGGGACGTTTCGTTCGATCTCTATCAAGAAGTTGAGGTTGATGAATCCATCTGCTATCATACTTACCACGGCTCGAGGCGTAATAATCGACGAAGGAGGTTTCGTCAGGGCTTTAGACCGGTAATATCATTGTCAGTGGGGTCCTAGATGTCTACGAGGACGAATCGAATAGCCGCGATGCTTTATTATGAAGCCATAATGTCATCCTTTTCCCACACAGAGGTACTTGGGCTATCGAGACTCATTACCAGATGGAATTATACAATATCCAGGAAGCGATTGAGAAGTGGAAGCTACTATCGCCTGTCCAATAGCAATCCAAATACCGGAGGAAAACGCATGAGTCTGAGCAATCAACATAAGAATCAAGTGTATATGCTTTTTGTTGTCCTATAGCATACGATGGGTGATTCCTTTCAGTCGTGTGGAGGTCTGAGAAAAGCAGGCCTACTATTGCCTGAACTCACGCAACAGGCCAAGTGACTCCGTCTGTTACGTGAGTACCTCGAGTACCAAGTCTCATAAACCCACTTCAGCACCATTCGTAAGGAGCGACAATTCTTAGATTCAACCCTTGCTGGGCTACCTAGTTCTTCAGTCCCTAAATAATGTAGGGTGATCAGAAAAAAGTGCTGTAAAATGCAGCTCTCGGTGTTGCCAACTTAACCTTATTCTACTAAGGACCAGATTGAAGGTCAAGGTCTATGCCACCAGAGGCCAGTACTTGCAGCTTGCTCATACTCATCAGACTTGACCTATTCCCCCACCTCCGAAGTGGGGTTTTATTCTCACTCTGGAGACTGCGGGGATATGTAGGGGTTTGGACTTTACATAGGCTATTGAGGGGTTGTGGGAGACTGTTCAGCGCCTACCGAGAGCATTCTTATATAACATCTACGCCCTGTGAACAAATCTGCACTTGGATCAGTCTCTGATCAATCTTAAAAGCACTAAATCCAACCTACTGTGGTAACGGGAAGAAAATGTCTGTTGCTATAATTGAGGCTCCCGGTCAGCAGTACCTGGATGCTGCCATTTCATTCATTTCACCCCATTCCTCACTGGTGAATGCTCGTTTTGTATCACCGGGCAAGGAGCACAACACCGCAGAGTACGATCTCCATGATGTGAAAGTATTCGACGCTCGCGCAAATCAGTCTGACTATACTCTGGACAACTGCGGATTTGCTTTGGTGAAGCATGAATCGAAGGTACGTTCCCGTTTCCCAACGTACGAGCGATGAAAGATTAGTTACCAAAATGTTGTATTTTAGGTGCAAAACTTACGTGATCGGTCTTTGCTCGACACTCAATACATCCAGGAAATGGAGGAATTTGTGAAGGAGTTGACCGGCGCAGATCACGTTTTGGCGTTCGGCATCGCCTTGCGTGCAAGCACGGCAACTGCTGGAGGAGCTTTTCAGGAACCAGGTACAGACGCACATTGTGACTACAACACCGATACAGCGGTCTCTTACGCACGGGAACTGCTCGATCAAAGGGGCTACAAAGACTTTGAGTACGGTGACTTTGAATGTATCAATGTCTGGCGCGCACTCAGCGAACCTCCTCAAGATTGGCCGCTCGCTGTCTGTCAAGCTCAAACGGCTGGCAGTCACGAGAAGTATTTCAACAAGATGGTTACGTTGGAGACTCCTTTGGATGTCAATAACTTACCACCAGTGCCTGAAGGCCGACTTCCTACAGCTATTCTTTACGAATACCGAGACACTTACAGGTGGAACTATTTTAGCAATATGAAGGCTGATGAAGTTCTTGCTTTTAAGCTCTTTGATTCAAGAAAAGGTCTGCCACTCAGGTGTCCACATGCAGCTTTTAAGGATGTCCACACTAAAGATGTGTTGACAAGAGAAAGCGTTGAGGTCCGGACTGTCGCATATTTCAAAAAGTAGAAATAGATTGCCAGCTCATTACCAGCCAATGTGAAAGCGAAGTATGCCATGACTTGAGAATTGTGACCTGTGTGGGCACGAGTACTTTACTCATCCAACTTCGACAATCATACTCGGTATCGTTTTTTTTCACTGTCTTAAATCTTTGCCCTCCTCCAGTATTCGTAAGACAACAAGACAGGTTTACCTTTTGCACCCTACTATAACGCATTATCTGATGCTATCACGATCTTGGAAAGTTGGCACTGCTTCTTGGATACAGTTGTTTGAATATGAAAAATGTAGTAAGAGATGAGCCTGAGTAGACTTGGACTCGCATGGTTTATCCATATACGAAAGTTGTGCCTTTGCCATTCTATCTTTAATCTCGTCGCCCATCGATGTTGTACTCGAGTCCACTTACCATCTCGTCGAAGGCAAGACAGTTCCTGATTGTCTTCATCAATGATCTGTCGGCCCGCGAGCGGCAATGACAACGGTAAGTAAACGAGCTGGACTATCTGTTCGATTTTCCCATCTGTGGGTAGCCCCTTTCTGAACGATCAGATCGCCAGGTCTGCAGCTGTCAGCATTGGAACTATACATTTTGAACACAATTGAAGCATACTTCAGGATTCTTTCCTCGCCAGAGTCCAGAGCCAGCACAATTTCGCCCGTAATGACCACACCGAGGTCAACCGATCGTGTAGAATGCATCGCGGATTGCGCATGCGCTGCCAACTCTAACTCGACGAACGATGCGCCGTTTTCATTCGCTATCCCTTTCTCCTCATGAGCAGCATTCCATGATATACTCGGTATGGGGATATCATGAGTCGTGTAGGGTATCCTTACAGTCACGCCAGGGGACGCTGGGAAGAAGTCCGTCTGGCTCGTGAGACTGAAGACTCCTTTCAAGGACTTGTCGGACTCGGTAATGTTTACTGTGCCGTGGGGAATGTAAGCCATATTCGTAGAAGATGATCTCAAGCCTAGTTTTCTTTTGCTATGCTGACAAGACTTGAAGATCATTTCGCGAAACACCGTAGGGTTCCTGCTTAATAACAGTCATGGCAAACGGGTCACCAATTCATGAACCAGGGTCTCAACCCCACTTTAGCGCCAAATATGGGATCGTCGCCACAATATCTACTCTGCAGTAGGTACAACATCTCCCATATTTACCTACCCCACCTGTCAATTGGTCCCGGCCCATACATGTCCCTCACATTGTATTAGAGAGCGTGGAGTCGGCTTTAAATGTACTGTCGATAAAAGAGGTGATATGGTAGAGATGAACTTTTGTCTCTTTACATGGGGTCAATAAGCCAACCAAATCTTATTTCAACTGCCATTCAAAGTCTATCTGCTATCCATTCCAAACATTTACTCTGTCATAACTGGAGGAATTTATTACACCATGCATAAGACGTCCAAAAAGAAGCCGTGGGTCATCATTGTCGGTGCTGGGCCTGCAGGTCTCTTATTGGGGTTGTTGCTTGCTCGACAGCATATTCCGGTTAAGATAGTTGATCAGGCAGCAGAATTGGATAAGCAGCCAAGGGCTACCCACCATGGTGGCTCATCTATACGAGAACTGCGTCGAGCCGGGGTGCTCGAGGACATACGAGCGAAAGGCTTCACACCGAAGTCGTTTTGCTGGAGGAAGTTGGACGGAACTTATCTCGCAGGCTTGGATAGCAAACTTGATGGCGTTCATTCTGACGAAGTAGTTTGTCTGCCTTTGAATGAGCTTGGCAAGATTCTCTGCGAACATCTAAGTCGATACTCGGATGCTGAGATTCTATGGAATCATCGAGCAGTGGCAATTGGCCAAGATGAAAATACAGCATGGGTCGAGGTGGAAACAGCTGGACGCAGAGAAACTGTCCAGGCTTATTATGTTATTGGGTGTGATGGTGCCAACAGTGTGGTCCGACGGGAACTGTTCGGGGATGCAGGGTTTCCCGGCAAAACGTGGGAACAGCAACTCGTAGCCACAAATGTACGTTTCCTTCTTTTTTGGGGTGGAGTTCCATGTTCACATAACAGACTTACTATGACTTCTCAAAATTTGGCTGGAAAGATGCGAACTTCATTATCCACCCCGAACATTGGTACATGGCCGCTCGGATTTCCAACGACGGCCTTTGGCGAATTTCGTATGGCGAGCCCTCCGGTCTTACAACAAAACAATTACTCCAGAGGCAGGCAGAAAAGTTTCGGGTTATGCTTCCAGGTCATCCAGAGCCAGACCAGTATCGAATCACTAATTTCAGTCCATATCGTGTCCACCAAAGGATCGCACCGACTATGAGGGTTGGAAGGTTCTGTCTGGCTGCGGATGCCGCTCACGGTCAGTATACTACCGCGATTTGTCGGCTTTGCTAAGTTTAACCAGTCTGTAACCCGTTTGGTGGTCTCGGCCTTACAGGGGGGATTGCTGATATTGGCTGTTTATATGATTGCTTGGTCGGGATATATAATGGCTATACTGATGATTCAATCCTAGATAAGTATGCGGATATCCGGAGGCAGAAGTTCAACGACATTATCGATCCGGTCTCAAGCAAGAACATGCTTCGCCTGTTCACTCAAGATCCTGAGAAGGCTCTAGAGAATGATGACTTCTTGAAGATGTGCAAACGGGCTGAAAATGAGCCGGACTTCGCAAGAGAGCTTCAGAGTGGCTCTACCCATTTGCTACATGATTTTACACAATATTACAATAAATCTTTGCAGCACACAGATACAGCATCAGAGAGCGACCAACAGCACAACTTCGACGGACATAAATTAACAACGGCAACAGCGGATGTTGGTGTCTTAGAGTGATATCTGCGAGTATGGGTGATCCAATAAATCATTGCGTGCACTTGAAATCTTTATGAGAAGTATACAAATGCAACACAAGTCGCCTTGTCTCGGAGATGTGACACACGAGCATAACTCGCGAGGATCGAATCTGAGCTATTTCAGCTGCAAATAGTCGTTTAACTCGGTGGCATCTGTTCTGGAGTCGAAGGGACACAGGAGAACAATGTGAACTCTGCCCAGTCGCGTCACCTTCTGAGCTCACCTTCGTCTCATTCTGAAACAGGCCCTTCGAACACAAAGAGCTGTTGAGTTTGCAAGTGTGGAAGTCGACGTAGAGAGTGTACTCCAATCCTCAGGTGCAATTATCAAAACGCTGGCAAACTCACGGAGAGTGATGACTATCAATTAGAAGATCTTTTGGTTCTTACTCCTGGAGTTTGGCTTCATTGATATCCAGCAACGGTGCACTTCACACGTCTCTTGAGTCAGAACGGCAATCAATGCATCCCTTTGTTTTAAATCGAACGAAAAGTCCAGAATTGCTCGGGAACTGCGAGTGTTTTTTCGATTATCCATATAATTTACGAACCAATAGCAGCTCCAGCTGTTATACTCTACAAGCAGAACCTGCTCTAATTCACTAAGCTCACCGAGATGTTAGTAGATGAGATTTGACGATCTGCAAGTGTCCTAAAGATCGTGGTGGCGGAACAGCTTTTATGATATTTACAATTTGATTTTGCTGTAAAATGTTGTAAGACACTGACACCGAGCCGCTCGGAGACTCTGTTCCGGTAATCAGTGCTTGTATTGAGTGTTTTATTCTAAGCATACATGATGATCGTATCATCACGCCTAAGAAGTTCTTTGTAGGGCATGCTCTTTCCTTTGATCGAGCAGATATTTTTACTTGTCCTGTTCTACCGGGTTGCCTTTGTTACTGTGATAATACTGAGTGAAGTCGTGGCGGAAGTTATTTGCAGCCTACTCGTCATCGTTAGCATGAGATAACACTGTAACAGGATGTGAATAATGCCACTCTCGCCAAATCCGGTTCGACGTGTATAGCTTTCTAGAACCTACCAAGAGCCCTTGTTTCGTAAACTCTTCGTCTTTCTCTCCTTTTTTGACCATTTGCAAGATCTCAGAATCCTGTAGAGCCGTATCTGGATTGGAATCAAAAAGAAGACGGATGTTTGCGGTTGACATAGGATCCGTAAGTGTCTGGTATTTGAGCCGCCGAATCTCGCTGTATCGATCAAGAATTGACTCGTCAGCCAGGCCATTATGGATTCCAGTCAAACATTGATAGAGTCCTTCAACATCAACAAGGCCGCCAGTCAAACCCAGTCCACCGCTATGGAGATGGTTAGCGTAGATCTGTTTCGAACTTGAGCGATAACTCACAATGGGTTGCAGAGGTGGGCGGCGTCAGCGGCAAGGAGAAATCTGCCTACTCGCATCTTCTCGGCAAGCCTCTGATGAATCCTGTATGGGCTTACATTCACGAGTTTGTATTGGTCTGGGGTTGGATGGCCTGGAAGGAGGATCTCATACTTCAACGGCTGTCGGGCAATGAGTTGATCTCGACTGTATCCCGCTTTCTCACCGTAGGACACCCTATACATTCCATCTTTGGAAATTCTAGCAGCCAGGAACCAGTGCTCAGGATCAATAATCAGATTTGCGTCTTCCCACCCAAATTGAGAAAAGTCATAATACACCTAGTGCCACTGTTCAGCACGGACATCGAATAGCTTGGCTTGCTGTAGAAATAGAATGTGTTGAAAAGGGTCACTCTTACATTTGTTGCGACCAATTGCTGGTCCCAGGTTTTGCCTGGAAATCCTTGGTCCCACTGATCCCCAAACAAAGACCGACGTATCTGACTATTTGCACCGTCGCATCCGATGACATAATCTGCCTCGAATCTTTTCATGCATTCTGGTGTTTCGGCATCTACCCATGCCTTACTCTCATTTTGACCAATATTTGTTACCTTAGTTGACCACGATACGCTGCTTGATGGGTGGTTCTGTAAGTGCTGGTGAATGATCTTACAAAGCTGATTTAGTGGCAGGCAGACCATGTGTTGGTCTACATCGAGTGGGACTTGCATGTTGGTTCCTGTCAAGCGAGTACCGTCAAGTTTGCGCCAGCATACGGATCTGGGTTCAAACCCTTGGGCTTTAACCTCGTCTAGAATGCCAGCTTCACGAAGAATAGGAAGTGCAGGAAGTCCATAGTGCGTCGCTCGAGGCTGTTCGTTGAGCTTTGTCTCGGATTCGAGCACCTGAACCGAGATATTTCTCTTCGCCAAGAGCAGCGCAGCCAGAAGGCCAGCTGGGCCGCCTCCAACAATAATAATCTGTTCAAAGAATTATAAGCCACCGAGCATTCAGTCCCAAAAGTACTAACCTTGGAAATGGTAGGCATCGTGAGCGTGTGACCTTATCGATGGGGAAAATTGTTGACTGTTCCAACTGATTCTCAAAATGATATTAATTTCTACCTGCCCGAGACCGAGGTGGGGAAACACTTGTGGTCTCGAATGAGTACAGACAGTCTCAAGGCAGACGAGGGTTCACGGTGACGACTATACAGTATGACGAAGAAAAGGAGAAGTCCAGGTGGGGGAATGACTTGTTTGTGTGCCGCAAGATCAGCCCACCAGTCTACCTACTACGAAAACACAGTCAAAGACATGCTGGAAACGAATCATTTGTGCCACGCTAGCAACTACAGTTCTCTGACCGAACATGTACATAGTAGTCCCCTCTGAGTCTTTTGGCCAAATACCCCACTGGACGCCCTGCAACCCCACCGGGCCACCACCCACCTCGTCCGCGGATCCAAATAATCACCACATCGGCATAATCATTAAAGCCTGAAAGTCGTAGAGGCGGTCTACCAGCATTATCCAAATCGAATCAACGCATTCTTTATCATGGCGACGCTTGTAACTGAGACAGTGGCATCGACCGCTACCATTGCAGATAATCAGCTCCAAGACTACAAATATCTTACTCCCGAAGATGTTGATCACTTCTTGACGAGAGGATGGCTCCGAGTCCCGGGAGCAATTAAGGAAGAATATATAGACAAGTGGATGCAGGACTTTTGGCCACGGGTTGACTATGATGAGCACGATAAGTCTACTTGGCATACAGAGTACCTGCATCTTCCCCGCCACCGTGAGGTTCCTGCGGAAGAGTTCGCGCCCGAGGCTTGGAACAAGATCATCGAGGTTGTTGGTGGCGAAGATAGGATTGACCCTATCCGCGAACGGTATTACGGTGACGCCTTTATTATCAACTTTGGGACTGAGGAGAAAGCCAAACAGAAGGTCGACTCGCCGCCCTCAGAAAAGAAAGGCTGGCATATCGATGATGACTGGTATCGGTTGTTTCTAGACTCAACAGGGAATGCCATAACCGTCATCCACTGCTTCACTGACATCCCACCTCGTGGCGGCGGAACGTACTTGGCTGAAGACGGTATCAAAGGTAAGCTATCTGAGAAGAGGATGAACGATTTGAGAAATAGGCTGATAGCCTTTGATTGATTTATAACAGGTGTCGTACAATATCTTTATGACCATCCTGAAGGACAGGACCCCCCAATCGAAGGTGGATATTCCGACCACGTCCAAAATTGCAAGCAAATTACGACGGTGACGGCGAAGAAGGGAGACGTGTTCCTCCTTCACGGCTTTCTGCCTCACGTCACTAGTCCAAACTACCTTCATTATGCTCGCGTGATCACCAACCCTCACGTTTCGCTCCACAGCCCGTTCAATTTCAATCGTCCTGATGGCAAATATGTGAGAAGCCTCGTCTGGTCGTCGAGTTTAGCTAACGTCCCTCGTTTCAGAGTCTTTTAGAGCAGGTCGTTCTTCGCAATCTTGGCCGTGATTCTCTGCCAGAGTGGAAACCTACCCGGGAGCGCAAGTTCTGGTATCCTCGCAACGCCGGATTCAAGCGTGCCAAAGTCGAAGGGGAATTGCAGCGTATGATCGCCGCAGCTAAAGCTAAAGGCCTGGATGAGAGTTCTGTCGGCAGCATTTACCTTCGTCGAGGTACTCCTGAGTTCGAGGAGTTCGAAAAGCGTAATGGGTTTGACAAGACAATGAACCCCGCTGGCCTAAACATGGTGCAGCATCTACCCTGAGTCGGGGATGCTCTACGTAAATGAGACGGTCCCTTTGAGTTTGAGATTTTCGAATATATGAAACCTCATCTGCGATTCTACCAGTCTCTCAGTCTGTCGAAGTCGGATTCTAACCCGACCAGGGAGACTCCGGAAGACTGCCAGCCACATAGTCATATATTTACATAGATTTAAATGGGCGCCATTTCATCAGTATTCTTACATGTCTTTTGAAGTTTGACCAGTGATTTGTCGTCAAGTAACTTAATTTCTTCCCGGTCGTAGTTTCCCTTGCGTGCTTTACTTGTTTACCTGCAAGGGAAGTTGTGACCTCTCAATAATGATTGTTAACATAGCAAAGATCTCAAGGCGGCTTTAGACCTATCAAAGATGAAGTGCAACAAAGCAATCAGTCGAAGTTGAGACTTCCTCGCCTGCAGAAGTGACTGTCCACCCCTACGGGAGGCATTTTAGACCTCCACTTTAGCACGCTTTACTAGGCGGGGGAAAACCAGATTTCCCCGCGTGGGGAAGGTCCTTGGCTAGCCAAAATTAGTTCAACAGTTTAACTGCTACCGCAGGTAAAATTTATCCCAAGTGGGGAACTCATTGGAGCGACATATAGCAGATTAGTCCCAATCAACTTCACAAATATTGCTGTTCAATTACTGACCCTCCTGAATCAACTCCGTTCAGCAACACGTTTACTGAAAATGTCTAAAGAAGCTCCATCGAAGATGGCGCAGCTTGGTCCCTCCACTGACCACATCGAACGAAAAGGCAGATACGTGGAAGACGATGACCCTCATAAGGCTGCACTGGAAGACAATCCAGACCATGCCGAAAAATTGTCATGGTCCACTTGTGCAGCCGTTTTTGTAGGTCTGATTCTGGTAACCTGGGGGTAGTTTGAAATTTCCTACTGACACTGTCTCGAAAGTTTCTGGCCCTGTCCTATGTCGGACCCCTCTCCTTCGGTGTTTCTCTCGTTGGTGCTATGCTTGTTGATATCGCCACTGATCTTGGGGATACCTCCATCATCACTTGGATCGTAGGTGGTGGTGCCATCACCTCGTCGGTGTCTCTTACGATTGCTGGGCAAGCTAGTGATATATTTGGCCGTCGCTGGACTGTAATAGGTGGGCAGATCGTCTCTGTCATTGGATTCGTAAGTGTTCTTTGAGTTTTGGTATTCATAAAAAGGACTAATTCTTCATCGAAGATTGTTGGAGTCACTGCAAAAACAACGTCCGATGTTGTTGCCGCTGGATGTCTAAATGGATTTGGCGTCGGTTTCGTATTCACAAGTTACGCAGGCATCGCCGAGATGGTGCCAAACAAATGGCGGTAGGTTTTAGCCTGCTTTGGAGTGTCTAGCTATGCATGACTGACCCAACTTCAGAGGCTTTGGTATCGGATTCACAGAAACTTGTATGACTATCCCCTGGATTGGTGGAAGTGTCATCCTAGGGAACTTGCTGGCCTCTAAGACTGCAGAAGGCTGGCGATGGATCTACTACATTGCTCTGATGTATAATGGTGTCTCACTCATTGGGAACTTTGTGTTTTACTTTCCTCCATCCCGACCACAGGGCGACTATGAGAAGACTCGATGGCAAGAGCTCAAAGAACAAGACTTCATTGGGATTATGCTCTACTCGGCTGGTTTAGCTGTCTTGTTGATTGGCCTCACTTGGGGAGGGTCCATAGGACATCCATGGAGCAGTGCCTCAGTGTTGGCTCCCCTCATCATCGGCGGTTTCACCTTCTTCGCGGCGTTTGCATACGACTTCACTCTAGCCAGAAATCCGGTCTTCCCATTGTTTCTCTTTCGGAAATGGACGGAGTATAGCATCCTCCTAGTTGTCATTTTCGTGAGCGGCGCTGTATACTTTGCAATGGTCGCCCTCCTTCCGCAGGCAACGCTCTACATGTTTACCAGTGACCCCATACAGATTGGGATAATTCAATTACCTAATGGCTTGGGCCAAGTGTTCTTCGGTGGTCTAGCGTCACTATTCATTGGGAAAATCAAGCATCTAAAAGCACAAATCATCGTCTATATGACCATCCAAACCGTCTTCCTAGCCGTCTATTCCGTGGTCGTCCCCTATAACAAGGCGGCGTGGATGGCGCTCCAGTTCTTTGGCATGGGTGTTTTCCCGACCATAACCGTTCTTTGCTACGTCATAGCAGGACTGAACATCTCTATCAAGCATCTGGGTCTTGCCAGTGGCCTGCTTGGAACGTTCAGATCACTAGGGGCAAGCGTCGGCAATGCGATTTTTAGCACGATCATGACTGAAACGGTTGACACGCAGCTCGGCAAAAGGATCGCGAAGGTGGCTATTGCACAAGGACTGGACCTCTCGATGTTGCCGGTCTTGATTCCTGCGACAATCGATAATGCACTCGGTGTCCCGGACGCGTTCAGCTATGTGCCTGGTATCACACCTGCAATCGTCGCAGCACTGTCGGATGCTCTCAAAGAAGCATATGCTTACGCTTTTCGACGAGTCTTTTGGGCGACGATACCTTTTGGTGTAGTGGCCATTGCGTGCACCTTTTTTATCAACGACCCCTCAAAGTATCTGACGAATCATGTCGCTACGCATATGGAACATGGAGGGCTTTTTACGCGGTCTAAAGTCGCTGACCAGTCAGACACAGCTGAAAAGGTTGCATGATGGCGCGGTTGCGTTGGAAAATTCTCTTAGTGTGAAGTTTGAAGACAGATTATGTCTGACCACTGATGTGAAATAAGTAGACGGCCATGATAATACGTCTGTATGTTATAGACACAGTATGATTCATATTATTGCGTTGCAATAGTGTCGCTTCAAGTACAAAAGGATCTTGGATTCATACCTCATAGGCATTTGGGTTCAAGCTTGGAAAAGCATCTGAGACGTATTCACTATGCTGTTGATTGACTCGTGGGTTCTTCAAGCCAGACATTTCCCAAAACTGATTTCCATCACTATAGACCACCAGAGATCAATGTATCAAATAAGTCAGACTGTGATTCCGCGCATGCTTTCGATAAGAGGTGAACTACTCGCAACACGTTTGTTGCAGTTTACTATTCTACAGCAGTCATTTGATAACTACTGTAGATATTGGCCGCTCGAACCATTCCTGTTGTCACAACAATGAAGCGAAGCCGTGTCTTGCAAGAAACCATTCCCATGAAGGAGCGCAAGAACCTATCACGATAGCTAGGAATTACATTGTCCCTGAGTAAGAAGACCGCTCGATTGATGATATTGTGCTATTATCCAAATCATGTCACACGAAAGAACTTAGCCCAATCAGAGGTCAATGAAGAGTGAGATGTTGACTTCAGACTTTGAACATATTTAGATTCGTCGGCCCTTGAAAACGTCCAACATCTCCTTATATCTCACATATCGGACTGCCCGTACTAATCACCAGTGCCGGTGCTAGGTGTCGTGCATAACCCTGCTCATTCGTACCAAAAAGCGGTGGCGCGCATCTCAACGCTAGCGCGCGGCAGCGTGTCGGGTGGACAATTCGGGTCGTCGAAGGCGCCATGCGGAACATGGTGTGCGGTACCAGGCTGAGTATCATTGGTCTTGAAGATTAGTGCCTCGTCTGGACGCATGTTGGCGAAGAAAACCCAGCGCTGCATGGGGTTGTATTGTAACAACACGGACTCAAACGACATGAGGATCTCGCCATCGGTGTCGAATAAAGCATCGGCGAAGACGAAGTCCTTCGGGTCGATTGAGCCTGCTTCACAAACCGCCAGTGGCACGTCCTGTGGGGGCGGCGTGATCGAACGCCAGACGTTGTATTGCACAGCGCGCTTGAGGCGTCTACCCTCTGGCACTGCTAACTGAGAGTTGAAGAAGCCGGCGGCGGCGTCGCTCGCGTCTATATGAACGAAGCGACCGGGACGCGAATTGTTGTGTGCGCCGCTGTCCTGTGAGCGTTCGCCAAACCGAAGCACGGCTGCACCTCTGATCTCCACTCCATCCGCTCCAGTCAGCTCCAAAAGGAGCTGGCGGATTTCCTCGCCGTAGACGCGCTCAACCTCCTCTGTATCACGGAAGTTCTGCACCTTGCTCTGGTGTGTGATGAGCGTGAACCCTTCGACGTCGAGTGACGGCGGCTTGCTTCGACTTCTGGCATCCTCGATCCTTGCGTCACGGGGGACAGTGTTCAGCACATCTCCGGTTCTGTCGTTCGCATGGAACTTCAACCGCACCGGCAGAGGCTCCGTAAAGCCTAGCGGAGCGATAACCTCAGTCATAATGATGCAAATGGAAGGTCTCCTTGACTGGTGGTCGTCCTGTGCGGACAGGCTTCGCGAAATGGGTTGATGGGATCAAATGCATAAGAGACGCCAAGTGCGTGTCTACTTTTGACGACCTGCAACGAATATGATTTGCAACGGAAGACATACCTACATGCTTCACCCCTTGAGTAGCTAGGCACTAGCGTTAGGCGGGGTGTGGGGTATGGAGTGTGGGGTGTGTACTACTGCAGGTGTACAGGGACTTTCTCCACTTTGGTGCCATCTCGCAAGCACCTAGGTACTACCCAACTAGAGTGGGCAAGGAGGCGTACCTAGGTATGAAGCAACCGTCCCACTCCTTGACAGATTGTGGTGTCCAAACATTGGAAAAGTGCTAGCAGGTGGGGCTGTTGCTTTGTACACCTCATCGGTGGGGTAGTTTACATGTGACGAATGGGCTATCTAGCAAATGGAAGATCTTCTCCTGTAAGCTAGTCATCTGAAATTCGTACATATGCTGCGTTGCATTATAGGCGTCGTCGTCATGGTTGGAATGGTCCGAGAGGTGAGGCTGTGACCAAGTTCCAATGAAGCCTAGCAGTGCCATTGACCCTCCAAATCTACCATGTTCAGTAGCCAAGCCACAGAAGAATCAGTTGTGCAATGAGTTTCACTGATATGGTATTTACGATTAGCCGTAGCATTCTATTTCGATTTTCAAACCCAGTATCAGTATTAAAGCTCTCAATTTAGCAGTCGTTAGAAGATGTGGTCGTCAATTACGGTAAAGAATTTGTTTAACATGAGATTGTTAGATGTGCAGGACAAAAGTAAGTTCTTTAATGCGAATCACTTGAACCTTATTTTCGCCATGAACTGCTTCTCTCCATGCAGTGATGGACATTAGTATTGCTGCCAGCCTGCCAGCCCGCCGAGTAAGAAGTTCAAAAGCTGCCGCTGTGGGTACCGCAGCTATGACTGCTCCCAATGGCACCATAGTCACCTCGATTCAAGCCTCTAAGGATCCTTATTCGCGTCCTCTTCTTTATCATACTGTCAATGCGACACAATGGACTGGGAATAACTACACTTATGATTGGAACGAGTTCTCATGGTCGACTGTTCAACAGATCGTTGCAGCATACCCTTCATATATTCCCAAGACATCGAGCCACTACATTGACCATAGACAAAACCTAATCACGACAATGAGGAACACAGGTCTGATCCCACTAGACTATGAGTTCCAGTTCTAGATCAGTCTTAGAGCGTACATAGTTAAGAACATGAATAACTGAAGTTATGCTCCAGCTTCAACTCATTAGCAGCTGGGACTACGACTTATGCATGTGTAAGATGTGAAATTGATTGTACCTCTAACTTCTGGGGAACATAATAGGTAAGATCGCCAAGTTTGGTGACTGACGAGTCATATCCCAGCGCTACCAAGCCAAGGATAGAGAGATTGCGAAACAACATTTCGGTTCCTTAACGTGATTTCTGTGGAGGGCTGAAAACTAGGATAGAGTCCCTAGAATAATAAGCCGGGAAAGATCTCTGTATATGTACAGACTATTGAGAGTTGAATAAAGGTTAACTGATTATTGGCTACCAGTAAGTGGAAAACCCTCTGCAGCTATCTGGCTGGACCTGCCCCACTTACGTATTGATACAAAGATTGCACCATAAACTTGTTAATAGTTTGAATCTTTGGAGAACAATTCTCTTAAATCATCTTTTTTTGTGATATTCGAGTCGTCCTATCACGGCGGGTATATCTCAATCCGCATCACGTCACACTAAGGCTGGGAAAAGGGGGGCATCTATCTTCGATTCCGTCACCGATACTGGGCCGCGATATGTCTAAAGAGTTCTAGCCGATCTCCGTTCTTTGGTGATGTACTCCTCTTCCAGGGTAATCTAGTGGAGTTTGCGCGATTGTCGCAATGGCCATCCTCATCGTCAATTTGTAAACACTTGAGATTAGCGTATTCTCCCGAGGCGATAGATATGCGCCGCGCGTTTGCCACGAGCTTTGCATCCAGTATCAGCTCCAAGGTCAGCCAGCCCAAGCTAACGCGCAGTCATAAATCCGAGTTTTCTATATGATATATTACGTGATTATTCACAGATGGATTTATATAATGTCAACAACTGTGCTCTCTAGATAATCATATGGAGTGGCTAAACGTCAAGGCTTACCAGAGACCTCGAATTATATCTCTTGCTCTGCATATAAGGTGGGTATCAATTCTACCGACGGACTTTCTGGAATATATCTCGCTCGTTAACCAACAAGCAACAACAAAGAGGCAAAAGCATTGGAAATGGAAGCATTTTTATTCATCATGATCGTTGAATACAACAGCCATTTCAAACCTTCCGCATCTTATACATAAAGTAAAGGGTATTATTTACTGTTATCTACACGCAACGCAATGGGATGTTCATGCTCGTATCAGCGGTATCACCGCCATGGGTGAGTAATGCGAATGTGTATGTTCCTTTCTCCAGCTCCCACTCATTCTTTCTGTTCAAGATGGTAAGATATCTATCAACATCGAGCTCCATCAAAACTTTGGCCTCTTTTCCAGCATCAACATAGACCCGCTGGAAAGCCACGAGCTGCTTGACCGGCTGTACAATGGACGAGACCCGCCCGAGTAGATACACTTGGGCGACGTAGCTCCCATCGATAGTGCCATTGTTCTTCACGTTGGCAGCGAATGTGATGATATCTCCGGAAGTGAAGTCTGACTGGACTCGGCCGGAAATTGTGGCAGAAAATCCACTGACGTCAAAGGTGGTGTATGACAAACCCCAGCCAAACCAATACGCGGGTGACGAGTCGGTATCAAGATAGTCCTTCTTATGAGCAAAAGACTTGTAATTATAGTATACCGGGATCTGGCCAACATGTCGAGGAATGGTGACCGGCATGCGGCCTCCAGGATTGACTTTTCCGAATAGAACATCGGCGATAGCCTGACCGCCTGACTGGCCAGGAAAGAACGCGCTCAGCGCTGCAGCACTCTGATTATAGTAGTCGATGCCAAAGGGACGGCCTCCTTGGAGAACAAGCACGACTGGTTTGCCCAGCTTGTAAATCTCCTGAGCTAGAATATCCTGGCTCGGGGGCAACCCCAGGGTTGCACGATCACCGCTTTCCGCGTCGCTGTTCCACGCTGCGCCAACTGCAAGAACGATAACGTCCGAAGAGTTCGCGATTCGGACGGCCTGCGCCACGGCATCTCCTTGACGGCTGACGAGGTTCCAGAAGAGTATCAGCTGTGAGTTGAGTGCAACTACATTCTCAATGCGCTTGTATAGAGTGAAAGCCTGATACTCGATCCGGATCTTATACTTTGCCCCTTTTGTGAAGGTGAAAGGCATAGAGCCCGCGGGTGCAAGCGTACTATTGGCTTTAATATATGAATACTGCATGATATTGCCAAGAACAGTTCCAGAATCGGGAAATCCATGCGCCACAATGAGCTCGTCGTCGATGAATAGCTTTGCCGTGGTGTTTGGACTGACGGCAAGTCCTATCCACCCATCCACATCAATCTTGGTATCTACTGGCGACTCAAGTTGTCCTTCCCAGATTGCACTGAAGTTGTTTGATGGAAGCCCTGGAGGTGGATACATGCCCCAGTCCAGAGCTGGCGTTTCGACAACTTGCACAATGGGCAAAGTGAAGTTCGGATTTGCAAAGTAAGTGGCCTCAAGACCCCCGATTGTTCCGTTGGGCGTCGATAGAAGATAAGACGGGATAACATACTGTGAGTTGTACTCCCAAGTATTGGCACCCCAGCTGGAGACGACTTCAACATCAGTGTTCTTAGTATACCCAAACAACCCCTGACGGAGGGTCTTGGCAGCATCCGCAGGGTATTGGCCCCAAGAGCCAGAGTAATCTCCATAATTGAGGGTATCTGTGAATGGACCAATGAGTGCAACTCTACTGATATTCTGCTCGGATGGCTGGAGCGGTAGTGTCGAGTTCTTGTTCTCAAGAAGGACGATGCTCTTTTGTGCTGCTTCGAGAGTAAGGTCATTATGGCCTTCAGCGATTTCTTTAGGGTCAACGCTCTCATGAATATAAGGGTCTTGGAACAAGCCTAAATCCCATTTGACACCAAGCATCTTCTTGACATGAGATTGAAGTGTTGTCAGTTCCACAGATCCATTTGAAACTAGGTCGATGGTTGACTAATGATGGTATTAGCGACAAATATGTCAGTGTGCACAACAGTACTTGGAACGCACATTCAGGAATACCTCGAGAGGATAGTCATAGAATTGAAGCATGCCACCAGCGTTGAACCATTGCTTTATAGCATCTGCAGGTGAGTCGGCTACGCGGTGTATAGTTTGTAGTTCAAGCATCCCTACCGCCAAACATAAGCAATGGAGTGGCTATTTGGCAAATAGTCCGTACCTGTATCGTCTGCCATGATAAATCCATCATAGCCCCATTCTTCTAGAGCGTCATATAGCATTGGCTGCACTGAGGCAGGAATGTCATCAAGCTCATTGTAAGCCCTAGAAGGCATATCCATTAGCCCCATAGCATATGCAGGCTTAGTAGAATTCTCACATCATAACTCCTCGCACTCCACCCAGCTGCACTGCAGCCTTAAACGGCGTCAAGAGGTCCTGAAGTATCTGGCGGTTGCCATGCCCCATAAATGGAGCAGCATTTCGTCCTGACTGGGGTGCACCGTGAGCCGCAAAATGCTACAATGTATCGTGGATCAGCATAAAAGCCTCTGAATGCGGGCCGGCATCTATCTACATACTTTCATGACAGGGACGACTGCGTCTGGTGCAGACCAGGAGCTGTTCTTTGAGAGTCCTGAGGCATACGCTACTCCCATGTGCGAAGTGAGGACTTTGTCCTCTCCCCAAGCCTCTATGGCTCAGATTAGTCATATAAGAGCCATAGAATGCGAAATCAGATGCCTTACCTTGCATTCTTCCCCATCGCGGATCTTGTCCGATGTCGAGCACTGGCGATAGGCATGCGTGCACGCCAATGGATCTGGCTTCAGTCCCGATCGCCCGACCAACACGGTAAATAAGATCAGTATCAAAGCTTGCAGATAGACCTATACTCTGGGGAAAGTTGGACTGTTTGAAAGAGCCAACACCGTGAAGACATTCCCCTGAGTGCATAAATGGGACTTTGAGGCGGGACTTCTGCAGATTCAGCTCCTGGACAGAGTTATAGTGTGATTTATTCAGCGGATACCTTGCGATATGTTAGTCATACTAACCGCCTCATCAGACCTAGGAGCCTACCAGTCATGCATTACGCCTATAGGCGAGTCTGGATTTAGACGCATGGTGTAATCTTTCCCTGTGAGACATGTTTCTACTATAGCTTCGGAAAAGGCTCACCATAAAGTGTATTGTCGCCGTCCATTCCCACAATGTCGCCAGCAAACATGAGGTGCAGTTGCATGACTGAGGGAATCATCAGCACAAATACCAAAATGGAATCAAGTTTGGTCAAGGCAACTCACCGAGATCTGGAACAGTCATGTTTGTCACTAGGGCATCTATAAATTGATCCTTTTCGACAATCGTAGTCTCAATTGAATTGGCCTTCTCGACCCGTACTGGGCTTATTGTTGTACGAGGCTTATAGTCGCCGAGGCTCGCTCGGGACAGCAGGCACACGGCAAGCCAAATTGAGATACACCACATCATAATGAACGAGACTGAGCGAAATTGTCGCACAACGACCGATGCTCTGCTTGGTGCCGTTCTGGCTGTTCTTACCACGGCCAGTGGCCGGGGAGTCACTTCTTTTAATAGCCCCATTTAACGGACTGAAGCTTCGCATCGCAGAGCATGCCAGAGGAACTTCAAGTTTCAGATCCGGATTCCCCTCTCCAGGTAAGCGGTCAAACCCGTGGACATGGGTCTGGGTGGATCTTGATTAGGTTGACCAGCTTCCTGCCGAACGTTCGGAACGGCTATTCTGGTAGGTGATAGCGGACATCCGCCGGGACTAGTCAACCCGAAGGAGGCGGGGGTTTTGTCGATCTGCACCGCCGAAACATTTGAGCCCATATTGTGATCTCAGTTCTAACAATTCAACATCTCATTCCCTTTTGCTGAATATAGAGCTTTTAGACTCAAATGAAAGAGAAGTAGTTATGGCAAGTCCCAAGTTTGTTACCAGTTTTGTCTATAGATCCAGTGCAGCCAAAGAGGACAACTTTCTTTGCTTTGGTTCAATTAGGTACTCACATGGTATGCCCCGCTTGGAATCATGGTTGCAGTTGGTGGGGGCCAAAACTGGAGTACCTTCGTGGGGGTTGTAGATATCTCCAGTCTGTGGGGGATATCTGATAGCGATGTGCGTCGAAATTAAGGATAGCATCTAGATATCTTAATCTACCCTTGGTAAACTGATAGCAAGAACATTCCCCCCATTCCATATGGATTGATGCGTGCATTAATATGCTCTTAGCATTGGGAAGCCTAAAGTGATGAAGTCCTTTGGAGCGATGACTACCGACGAGGAGAATAACATATACCATCGACCTTGAAAGTATGAGGACACTAAAATGTATCAACTGTTCTCACAGGATTCAGTCTCATCCTACAGACCAAGGTAGTCGAGGGTCATCTAGGAAGATTGGCGCTCTCTTCAATGGCAACACCAAAATTGTAATCACCTCTTCTGTCATTTGTTGCCATGAGTAAATCTTCAACAGAAACACCCGACAGACCATTTCACAGCCCAGCAACCCGAAAAGGCATGGCAATGCTCGATCTTTTGAAACGGTTTGACGTTTTTCAAGTCGTAATTTTTACCTTTAGTTAGTCCTAGGAGTTTCCAGTGAACAAAAAGGTGGGTCTATGGTCGATTAGCAGCAGCCTATTGGATCGTTCGTAAGCTCGTAAACATACATGTCTTGTAGGGATTTCCCGTGATTGCGAAATGAACCGGAAACGATATTAGCAGAGTGTCTTGATAGAGATGCTGGTGTATTTAACTTGGGTGGCCCTAGATTTGTGCTGGACATACAGTCCTGAGCTTCAACCCTCATCACTGTCGACTCAGCCATAATCTAGTTCCTGCATTGCATCCTGATCGAGGACGAATTATCATACATCATTCAAGACATCCCTGGCTACCTACGCAAAGAGTTTAATAATTTCAGATTCTTTCAGAGAATATGACCCTAGATGCTGGAGTGTTCGAAACAGCTCGTGACAATCCACCGCTTGAAAAAGCAGCCCACGGGAACGCGGATGGTGATCAGTCACCAGAGACCAGTACAGACGAAACCGACGAAGTACATCACGAATACCCAAGTACTTGGAAATTAATCCTCATCACTATTGCATTATGCCTTGCGGTTTTGTGTTTTGGTCTAGTGAATTAGATCGAGAACCTTGACTTTTGCCTGACACTGACCTTATCTGAGGATAACACCATCCTTGCCACGGCAATACCTCGCATTACCGATCACTTTCATGCACTCAACGATGTCGGATGGTGAATGATTACCCAAGACCCGGGAGTATTGGCGAAAAACTAACGCAAGTGGGACAGGTATGGCTCGGCCTATTTACTTACCTCTTGCAGCTTCCAGCTACTTTTCGGGAAGATCTACGCACGATATTCGGTGAAGCTTGTGTTTTTGATAGTCATGGGGATCTTCGAACTTGGTTCGTTACTCTGTGCTGTTGCTCCTAATTCTACAACGTTGATCGTTGGTCGGGCTATCGCGGGCATCGGCTCCGCAGGGATCTTCTCGGGAACAATGTTGATCATCGCAAACTCTGTTCCCCTTCATCGCCGTCCAATATATGCCGGCATGGTAGGCTCTATGCTTGGTATTTCCAATGTTGCAGGCCCATTATTGGGGGGTGCGTTCACCGACAGTCACCTCACTTGGCGATGGTATGTACACGAAAGATTAATTGGCGAACATGTGGAGAAAGGCGACTAAAGTTTCATAAGGTGCTTCTATATCAACCTACCTTTCGGAGCTTTTACTATTTTTTTCATCCTAGTAGCTCTCCCTTGGGCCATACCGAAGAGAAATGAGAGCCTGAAAACTCAAATCAGTGAGCTCGATATGGAAGGAACTATCTGTTTTCTGCCTGCAGTCATCTCGCTGCTCCTGGCTCTACAATGGGGAGGCTCAACTTACCCCGTAAGCAATTTTTGGAGTTAACTTCCACCTCTTTTTAGCCATGTTTGGAGTAAAGGAGACAAAGACACCGTCCTAATGTGGACAGTTACTCCGGAGACACTTCTTTTCATGCCTTTCCCTGCTCTTGTCATTATTGGGCAACTACTGACTCCAGACATTGCAGTGTTCAAACGGGAGGGTCGTGGGTCTTTTCGTTGTCTTTGGCGTTCTTTTTATTTCCTTTGCTGTTATTCAATACTGGAGACAGGAAAGAGGCACTGTTCCACCTCGAATTTTCCTGAATCGAAACATTTTGGGCTGTGCAGGGTTCGGCTTTTGTTTCGGAGCTTCGTTCCTCTTACTGCAATATTATGTGAGTAACTGATAACTTGCCTCTTTTTATTTATTTGGTAGCATTGGTGTCTAACTTGTACAGATACCAATCTGGTTCCAGGCTATCAAAGGGGTGAGCGCAATGAAGTCTGGGATCATGAACTTGCCCATGCTTATAAGCTTCGTCATTTCATCCGTTATTGCTGGTGGCCTTACCACGGGGTTTGGTTACTACACTCATTGGATATATTTATCAGCGATTCTCATGAGTATTGGAGCTGGGCTTCTTACTACATTTGACGTTCACACTGGATCCCCAAAATGGATAGGTTATCAGGTCCTTTACGGCCTTGGGTTCGGGCTTGGAATGGTAAGCAACTTTCAGGATTTATTATTTCTTTGACAGCTATATTTGAGGTGATCAAGAAAAGAGCCAGTTCCTTGCTGGGAGTTGCTCTAGAGACATCTCAAAAAAAGGCTTTTCCTGCTCTCTTCGTTGTCATATAGGCAGATACTGATCTTGTGACAAAAGAGAGCCCCG